>NW_024582056.1:1486060-1679078 GCF_017639235.1 Corvus kubaryi | reverse complement strand
GGAAAGGAAAGGAAAGGAAAGGAAAGGAAAGGAAAGGAAAGGAAAGGGAAGGGAAGGAAAGGATAGGGAAGGGAAGGAAAGGAAAAGGGAAGGGAAGGAAAAGGGAAGGGAAGGAAAGGAGTAAAAGAGACAGCAGATCTATTCTCTGGAATTATGAAGTCATGAAATATGCTGCATTGAATACGCTACCAAAGCTGAAGTTAAGAACAATGATGTGAACGAGAAATGAAATATTTCCAAGATAAAGCTACTCTAAACCAGTGTGTCTTTTGAAATTAAAGCAAGTGATGGGAAAAAAAAATCCATGCATTCTTCTCTTCCAGAGAAAATCAAATTTATGCTGTGGCTTTCTTTCCTGGTCTTCAGAAATGTGTCACTATTAGGTCTACAGATGATCAGGAATCATTTGGTCATTACAAAATAATCTTTGATTCTCTGTTCATGTAGATTCATGTAGATATTGTCAGTGAAATACAGGAAATATCTTTGCTTCTGATGTGTTCAATTTGTAGAAGCTGACTTCTGCACAGTTTTTAGAAGACTTTGACTCACTTGATGTTCAATATCATCTTCTTACTCAGCGTGCAAAAAAGATCCTGGTGACTATCTTACTAATTTTCCAGAATTTTTTTTTTTAGTATAATGATTAAATGATTGTAAAAACTACTTTCATGGGAGTTTTCAATAGACTTAACCTGTAGATTAAACTAGTACTTAACTGCCAAGTAGGTGTATCTCGTATCTTTTCCTTTCTTTTTTCTGCAAGAGCTATGGAGGTGTCATTTCTGCAATGAGTATTTTATATTAATTACATTTCTGCTGCAGGTTGGATATCTGTACAAAATAGATTAACTTGGATTTAACTTGTTTTGTGCAAAAGGAGACCCAAGAAGAGACAGCATACCTAACTTGTTTTTTCTCTTGTGCTCTTATATTTGAATGGTACTATGAATTACCTTATATTCATAAAAAATTGAAAGGTGAAAAAAAATGTGAAAACTCTAAATGAGATTTGGAAACAAAAGAGAATAATGTGCATAGATTTTGCTGCATTTATTGCAATTTTTTGGTGCTTATAGTTTATTCCACTTGTACTGTTCCCATCTGCAGCACCAGCTTGCTTTTCCTCCCTTAGGATTGCAGGGTGTTTTAATAATAGGCCTTCAAGACCCACATAGCAACAAGAAGTCTGATAAAATAAAGAGAAAAAGGAGCTGAAGTGATCCCTAGAGAAGGGAAACATATTTTCCACTTTTCATTTCCAGTTCACAACAGAATGATGGGCTGAACTAATGAAAGCCCATTGGCATTCCAACAAACCCAAACAGAGTTTGCCTGTTGGGTAGTAATTATATGTGCCAAGTATTCACATGTATAATTAAGTAGTGTTCTGTTTCTTTAAATAAACATAATCGCACAGAAGCCAAAATAGTCAAATGGTTTTCTCATTATTTGAACTAGAGAATAATAAGAAAAGTTTTCCAGTAAAATTTTATTTCCCTGTCAGCTCTCATTGGTAAGCTCAGTTGACTTACAGAAATTAATTCAGCTGACATGAGAAATCCTCAGATATTATTAATTTCTGAAACACATTGTTATCATTTGGCCAGAGGTGCAAAGCACGTCAGTTCCTACCAGCAGCCAATAATCTAATCCTAACCAACTCTTTGGATTTTGTTCTAAACAGTTTAAGCTTTGCTTGCCTTTCAGTATGGACATGTCAAATTGACAGAGGTGCTGCTGTGGATCAATAAGGAATGTCCTGACTAACCATCTGCCAGCTGTACCTGTATTCTCAAACACTTTCTCTTTCCTGAGCAATATTCCTTTGCCAGACAACCCTGCGTTGCTCTCTTAGGTTGCCTGCATGGTGCATTTTCCATAACAACGAGTGGGATGCACAGAAGAACCTGCGTATCTCTAGCTGGACTGATCCTGGTGGTGAGCTACACTGCAACAGCTGCTGTACAGCAGCATCATTCCAGACAGGGAGGGAAGACAGAAATCACTCTGTAAAACATCCTGGCACATGTGAGAGCAAGTTTCCTAATTCCATAAAATTAGCCAATAAACATTATGTATGTGCCATAAATACTGTCATTTCAGGAAGGAGATATAAGATCGCTGCATGACACAGTGAGGATAAGAGGCTTATGGCTGAAAGCACACCAGGAAGAGTAAGGATCTCTCAGGCATTTTTATTCATGTGCTGGAACAGCATCTCTGACTCCTGATCGTCCAGGTTCAATGTCATGTCATATGCTACTTGCATATTTGAATATCCTTTTTCCATCCTCCTTCACGCTTATTGCCTCAAATATTTATCAATGCAGGTAAAACACACTGAAAAACAGGATAGGTGAAAGAAATCTTTCTCCCACATCAGTAGTTCTGTATTCTAATTATTGCTTTTTTTTTTTTTTCTTTTTTTTGTGCACAAATGCAAACACGAGTTTACCGGCACATATAGGAAATGCTTTCTGGGACAGCATTAGGAAAACACTGTTGGGTTTGGAAAGTGTCTCCTTAGAATGTGATCAGTTAAAAGCTGTAGCTTGGATACTAAATGGGTGATGATACATTTTCACACAGACATTTACAGCCTTGGCTATATATGCACGGGGATAATTTTATTTGTCAAATCTGAAAAGGGCAATACCTTAACTGAGACATGTTATCACCATAATCTGTGAAGAACTCCATGGTGGATAGGCAGAAGAGAGATACCAGATCTCTAAAAGTTTCATGCAGAAAGAAACTGCATCTCATTAACATGAGTGAAATCATACCATTGCAGAGGTGGTATGACTGCAATCATGTTAATGAGATGGGACTGGCTTAGAATTTAAAGAGCCACTCAGATGAACCCAAGGCAGCATAAGAAAATCCCATTAGTGATACAGAAGAAAAAATAATTTGATATCAGCGTTCCTGAGTGAATCCAGAGACCTGTATGCTAGCTTCTAATTTTTGAAGAAATCCTATAATTAAAAACTATTCAAAAGCAGCTCTGGGCCATGTTTTTAGCTAAGGAATTATTGTCAGGCAAACTTATTAATAAGCCATAATTGTTACTGAGCGTACCTTAAGAAGTTTTAGTATGACTATATTTCAGAAAAGGTGTTATTTGTGCACTGTTTCACAATGATACTGTGATTTCAGAATGATTTTAAAGTTTTAATTAATCACCTGGGGTTGGTCACCAAGGCTATACAGTACTGTGTCTTCTCTTTCATTAAATAGGAAAGGGTAAAACTAAAAATTAAAGATATTCAATCAGAAAGCTACACGTCTGTGCAGATCTATTGTTATTACCCCCAGGGCTTTGGTTTCTGTTTTGAAAGTATTTTAGGAAAGGAGAATTCCTGTAAATAAGGTTTTGTTAATCGAAACAGCATTGAAATATACTTTTGAAAAAAAAAAGTTTTGTTCCTTTTTTTTATTTGATTTGAACAAGTGGTTTTATACACTGTTCATGCTTCTCATGGAATTCTCTTCTAGTGGCCTCTAAATTCACCACATTCCTGAAAATTTATAATTAATGTTAACCCAAAAGTAATAGATATACTTCTCCCTTCTGTTTTCTTCTTTAAAGACACAGCCTTTTTTAAGTCCATTTTGATCAGGGGAGAGTCAGTAGATTCTCCTTCAGAGATTGAAATTTGCTTCAGATTTACTGTTTTTTTTTTTTCTTTCACAGTTGAAAATACAATATAGATAACTTGAAAAAGGGGGAAAGGAAGTTGGTTGCTGTTTTTAAAGGATTCTTAATCTTTTCTCAGTGTGTGTGTGTCTGTGTCTGTGTCTATGTCTGTGCGTGTCTATGTGTGTGATTAAGGGTTGTGGGAAATTAAACTTGCACGTTTAAAAAAAACCAACCAAACAAACATGTTTGTCATCATTGCATGACAGTCACATCAAACATGACTTGCCTGAGAGACTATAAAGTCCTACAAGTACCTCAGTTTCCTGTTTTACATCAATTATATTGCTAGACATTTTTTTTCCCACGGATCCTTGTAGCTTCAATTTTTTCATTTGTAATTATTGGGTTTTTTTAAGTGCCAGGAACAATTTCAGCCAAGAACTCTGGTAAGAACACTGATAAGTTCGTGAAGAAAGTAGTGACAGAGAACCTCTGTTGAATGGACCAATTTAATTAATCAGTGATATTAAGTTCATTATTATAATTTATTGGGATCACATGTGTCTCAGTTTTGGAGACAAAACTTCAGGAGGAAACACTCTGGAATGGGTGTCTCCTCCGAAGAGAAAAGGGCCTCCCCTTTTGCTCCACCGATAAGACAAGTGGGTCACAGCAAGTGAAAGTGGAAAAAACAAACTAAACCGTTTATTAACACATAAACAGAACAGGGTAAAAAAACCCCTCAAAATACAACAAATTCCCAGAGAGGAAACAGATACCCAGGCTTGGACCAGCTGGGGCCACCCCACAGGCTCCCCGGACCAGCGAGGAGGGAAGGGAGGCAGTGAGGCAAGGGGAAGGAAGGGGAAAAAGAACAAGAAAAAAACCCAACAGAACCTTTTCCCAGCTCACTGGAACACAAAGGAAACCCAAAAAGCAGCACAGCACTCCCAGCGCACTCCTTCCCGAGCCCTGCCGAGTCCCCTGAGCCGTTGGGCTGAACCGTTCAACCGCCCCCTCGGTCCGTGGCTCCGGCCCCACCCCCGGGTCCATCTTAAAGGCACCGCGTCCTTGGGCATTGAAACGGCGGTTAAGGAATAAAGCAGCTTCATAACGTCCCCCAGGACATTATGCTTGAAAGGGGACATAAAACTGAAATTCAAAAACACTACTCTAGGTGCCTTCATGAAAGGAAAGTGTTAATATTGGACCTTGGACAAATTCCAAGCCAGTTGATTACATTTTACCGATCTGGAAATTGTGGAAAATTTTATTAGATATATCAATTCTTTGAGCTCAGCTGTTATGCTGTTCCTGCAGAACTTAAACACAATTATTTGTAGAGCATTGAAAAACAAAGGATTAAGAAGCAACATTTTTCTGAAGAGGTGAAATTGGATATTATGAATACTTATGTTCCAGTTATAAATTAGTGGACAAAGCTGATACTTCAGCATTAAGCCTTGCAAAAGTTATTAAATTTGGGATTGATTCCATATGAAACCTTTAAGAATTTCCACTGCTAGACCAGAGACTTAGTCTCTAGACCAGAGACTGGCAACTAAGCATAGGTAAAACGAACAGCCATTACAAGACAACTAATACCATTATTGTGATTCTTTCCTGTATTAATAAGGGACATATATATTGTTATTTTCATGCATCTTCTGTTCTTCAGTTTTTATTCCAAAGCAAAAATATTAGTTATTCTTACTAATTGAAATCCTATTTTGCAGATCTAGGAGATGCCAAGGGAAATAAAATAAACTATCTACCCTAATGGATGATTACCTGAAGTGTCACTGCATCACAATTATGCACTATTATTATTAAAAAAATACATGGTCCTGTAGAGGTGCATTCAGAGGAGGGCCACAGAGTTGGCTAGAGGGATGGAGCACTTCTCTGAGAAAAGGCTGAGAGAGCTGGGGTTATTCAGTCTGTAGGAGTCTCTGAGAAGATGTTATTGCAGTCCTTCAGCACTTAAAGGGAGACTTTAAGAAAGACGAGGACAAACTTTTTATCAAGGTGTGTTGCAACCAGATGAGGGGTTATGGTTTTAAACTCAAAGAGGACACAATTTAGATTCAATGTAAGGAAGTGTCATGGGTTAGCAAGCATAGTCCCAGAAGTGATGTTCTTGCAAAGGGGTGCTTACAGCTTCCTCTATGACCTAACAGAACCTATCAGCTGGCCAGTTTGAATATGCACAATTCTTTAAGCCACTTAAAGTTGTGACTGCCTCTGTGATCCACACTTAAGAATAGAAACCCTGAGGCAGAGGTTGTCTCTCGTTTCTGGCGCTGGGACAGGTGGTTGCGGGCCCCATGTGGGGGCCAGGCCACGGCCATCCTAGAGCTGATGGGCCCTGTTCCACCCGCAGAACCCCTGCACAGCCCTGCTGTGGGCAGACGGCCGGCTCCCCCTCTCCACTGTGGCCAAAATTCAGCTGAAGCTGCACCGCTGTCCGGCAGAGGTCATGTGACCAACAGTGATAAGACACATTCCAGCTGCAAGGCCTAGGTGAGATTAACCCTTTTAGTGCTATGAAGAGTTGAAAACCTGAGGGAGGAGAAAGAGGAGATGCTTAAAGCTGAAATTCTGTTGTAAAGCTATGATATATCAGAGTACCCGTTGTAATTTCATGAAGATATGGAGGGTGGTGTTCAACTCATACTTGTTAGCAAAAGCACCTGTGCTGAGATAGGCAGATGCTGACGCAGCTGTAATTTCACGAGAAGTTTGAACAGGGAGAGATGGAAGCGATGAGGACTTTTGCTCCAAATGGGAAAGGAGAAAACCTCAGTTCCTAGAGATGCTCCCAGAGATAGTCCTAGAGATGAAGATGAGGAAGACCCTTTGCTCCCAGGGAAGGAGAAGGGCCTCTGTTCTTAGAGATGAAATGCTCCCAGAGATGGGTGAAGAGAACTTTTGTTTCTGAATGGCTCAACCTTAAAATTGTACCCCAAAAAACTTCAAGAGTGCACCCTTGAAAGCAGTTGTGGGAAAAGCTGCAAGTTGGGGGAAGGGACTCACATGCGAGCAGAGAGACTCCTCTTCCTAAATGGACTGAACAAAGTTATTTGGAAGTGGGCGGCTGTCTCATTGTGATAATGTTTTCATAGCATGAGCAAGAGAGACTCCTCTTCCTAAATGGACTGAACAAGGTTATTATGGAAGTGGTAAACAGACTGAACATCTTAAGGGTTGTCTTTTTACATTGTCACTTGGAGAAGGGAGAAAGGTGGGGGAGAAGAAGAGTTCTGAAGGTGTGGTATGATTTTTTTTTTCTTCTTTTAGGTCTGTTAATAAACTTCTTTATATTCTCTCAAGTTTGGTGCCTGCTTTGCATTTCTCCTAATTCTTATCTCACAGAAGGCAAACAGCAATGAGTATTTTGGACCAAACCACTACAGGAAGTTTGGAGGGGTTTTTTTTTACTATGACAGTGGTGATGAAATGCTACAACAGGTTGCACAGAGATGTCATAGATGTCCCGTCCCTGGTAATATATTCAAGGTCAAATTGGATGGGAATCTGAGCACCTTGCTCTTGTTGAAGATGTCCCTGCTCATTGCAGGGGAGTTGGACTGGATGACTTTTAAAGGTCCCTTCCAACCCAACCCATTCTGTGATTGTGGGATTCAATGCATAAATGCTCAGACTTCAAGGTGGAGGGGACCCTGTAACTTCCTAGACTTACACAAATTTAATGAGCAATTTAATAGGAATTTGTGGGTTTTGTTGCTTTCTGTACACAAAGCTGCATGTGAATACTGAAGTAGAATAAATGGAACTGAATAAATTAAGGAATAAATGACTTATGCAGTTCCGTGAATAGACCAATGGTTAGAGCACAAAGCTGTAAGTTAAGAGACTTTTCTCCTCTTTCCCTTTGTGCCATTTAATTGCTCATGAAAGATGGACTTCTCTGTTTCAGTTTTCTCATTGTCACAGTGAGGCTAGTGAAACTTGCTTTCCTCTCAGATATGCTATGAAACTTGAAAATAGTGACATGCACTGTAAAAAAAGCCTCGGTACAACTACAAGGTGTGATTTTAAGATGATTTTGGTTTATAATTGTGTACCTATATTGCTATTGTTTTATCATTAGTCAGATTACTCTTTCAGTCCTTTTGAGTATATATGAAGATGGTAACAATCTGCTGAGGTGTTACGACTTTGCTTGTTGCTTCGTTCTAAAGATCATCCTATTCTTAGTTGACTCTGTAATGTGTAGAGGGGACAAACACCTCATGCTGGCTGAGCTGGAGCATTTACACTGATATCCAGGAGGAGCATACAAAACCAGACAGCTGTTGCTTAAATATCTATCTGCTGTTGCAGTTGGCGCTTCTTCTGCTCTCGCTGCTCCCAATCTGTGGCCCCCAAGGTCTGAGCGACACTGGGTCTGCCTAAGCCAGGAAAATGGAGCCAATTTTTGTAATGAGAAAATTGAAGTGCTATTGCAGAGGATTAGTACCCTCCTGCTGCTTACTGCAGAACGATGGGACCTTGGTGAAAGAAAGATTGGTACAATGACACAGTATCAGTAAATGCAGCAGCTTATGACTGCAAACAAAAACAATATTTTGGTATTTTGGCTAAGTGGCACCAGAATACTTTCAACATCTAATTAGATTACAGTTCAAATGTACCCACATTGAATGTGTGATGATATTAATCCAGCATCAGAAAATATAAGCAAAAGTCACCAGATGTTGCACTTTGACTGATTAAATATTTTTTTCTCCTTCCTAATAAAATGTCCTGCTGTCTTTGTGATTTTGCTGGCTGAAATGTGACATGCTCCAATAACTCTTTATGTAAGAGCAGGGACCATAATCTGCAATTCCACTATCTCAAGAGAGATGTATGTCCATCAGGCTAAAGAATCATATTATTTCTTGTTCTAGCTTTGTCACTCTTTCCCTCCAAATGTCTAAATAATCCACAGAATGTGGATGATCTTCAGTAGCAAAAATTAAATTACTTCTTGTGATCATTTTTCCCAAAAAGCACAGATCACACTTGATTCAGGAGCTTTCTTGAAATAACAGAGATTGAGATTTAAATCCTCATTCCAGGAAATGGAAAATGTGACTTCTAGCACTTCATATCTTGGTGCAGTATTATAATTACAAAACTACTAAATACAAGGGGACATCTACTAGTACTGTATTCTGTTATAGGTATATTTTGAAATAAAAAAAAGGGTCTTCCTTACTTTTATAGGGTAAGACCTAGTTTAATTTTACGGGAGGATCCAAAATGTTTCCAGTACAAGTAGGAGGCACTCCTCTGCAGCCCAGGTAAGTGTGCTTGAGATAAGGAAGGGATAGGATTAATTTCTTTCAGGTCACATCCCTGTCTGATGTGTTTCCTGCCTCCTGCTTTATCCACCTTCTTTGCCCAGCATTTGATATGTTGTGCATCCCCACTGAAACCACTAATTCTTTTGTGACTCTCTGACAGAACCTCTGCATTCCACTGGAAACTCTTGAGCTCGATGTGGTCCAGAAACTTACCAGTGAGGTGACTGAGTTTTAAGGCTTAGATACGTCTTCACCTATGCTAAAAGTTGTGTTGGTTTTGGCTGAGGTAGAGTTAATCATTACATGTGATTACATGTGGCCCTGCTCTCCTGGAGATGGCTGAGTATCTGCCTGCCCAAGGGAAAGAGTGAAATGATTCCATGTTTCATTTTGCTTGTGTGAGTGGCTTTTGCTTTCCTTATTAAACTGTCTTTATCTCAACCCACAAGTTTTCTAGCATTTACCCTTCTGATTCTCTCCCTGATCCTGCTGGTGTGCGAATGTGTAAGCAGCTGTGTAGGACTTGGCTGCTGGCCGGGGTTAAACTATGACAGAGCACAACTGCTGTAATCTCTGTCTTTAGCTGGTGTTTTAAACAGTGCTCTTGGAGCTCCTGTTCCTTTTTGCTGACACTAACAACAGCCCTCAGTTACAGAATCCCACAGTCAGCAACCCAAAATTAAGTGGTGTTGAGATGGACTTTCGCTGCTGTACAAGCTCTCTTAGGAAGTTTGTAGCTCTGTCAACTGTTGTGACACTGCTGGAATGCAGTCTCTTGTGTCACAACAGTTTTCTGTTTTCTGGCAACTGATTCCATGTACAAACTGTTCACAACTCTTGAAGACAAGTAGGAAGGTACATCAAATGTGGAAATATGTTGCAGGGTGACAGTATTGCAGTCAAGGGTTCAGAAATACTGTCATGTTTTTGAGTGTCTGGCTTTACCTGTATCTGCAGCATGCATATGTGATTTTTTTGGCACAATACTATGTGTGGGGAGCACATGCTGTTGTAGCAAGGTTTATTTAATGCGTAAGTCCTTTGTAGCGGCCTTTCCCCTTATTCCCTTTCCCTTTTCACCCTGTTTAAGCTCTGACAATAACACTCTGGCTTCTTACACTGTTACTCAATCTGTCAAAACCCTATTTTCCCCTGTGTTTGATATAGTTAAATGCAGAAACAAAAAAAAATCACCTAGGCAAAGATGAGGAGTTAGTTAGAAGGTGTTAGTTAGAAGAAAAGCTATGCTAAATCCTTTCTAGTGATTGTCTAGGTTCTGGCGATGTGAAGTGGTCCATTTTACATTACCGAGGTCTGTATACCCTTTGCCAGGTTAAAAAAAAATTTAAAAAACTCTAGCAAGTAGGCACTCAGACAGAAAAAGAGGCTTCCATGTCTGTCACATGGGTGGAAAGTGGTCCCATATTTTAAAGGATGTTAGAGTACAATTTGATAGAAAAGCTAAATATAATTATATAGTTATAATTTGAAATATCAACTGCTGAGCACAGATTCCTTATCAGTAGAAAATTATCAAAGCCTAGTTTTTACAGGCATTAACTTACAGTTTTATCTTTCAATCACATTTTCAGCAGTAAAGTCATTTGTTTTGTAAATCACCTCTGGAATGATACTAAACCAGATGTCTAAGGTGTGTACAATACTTCCAAAATGTACGGAGCAATTAAATCCACCTCAGCTTCCTGCATTTTACACACTTGGGGACTTGAGTGTCCAATGAATGTTTGTCTACATGATGAAATGCTTTTTAACTTGGCGTTGAGTAGCTGAAAAAATTTTCTCACTGTGAAGATTCATTCAACATAAAAAATAAGTCAAACAACTGCCCACACTTGATATACCTACAAATATATTTCAGACTCTATAAAAGCTGGGATTGGGAAAAAAGAAAACAACAAACAAACAGAAAGAAAAAATAAAAAGGTCTCTGGTAGTGCACGAAGGTAGAACTCTTTTGCTTTTTCTTACTCCACACACTTCTAATTTTATATTCATTTAACAAAAGGACAGAGACTTTCCATCATTCTGCCTACTTACTCAATGCATGTGTTGTATTTCCCCTTTAACCTTTTCCTTCAGTAAGAACATTAGTAGTATGTCATTTTCCATTTTAAGTAAGTACCATACTGATTTGTCATTTTTAATGTATTTATTACATCCTTTACATTTTTAGTTCCTTTTTCACAGTAAAAATCTTGACCCAATTAAAGACTGGGGACCAAACTTTGCCCTGTTTTTTGGTAACATTTTGGAAAACATGAATGGTTTTGCTTCAATGCAGCATATATCCATGTTGGCATATGCACACCTTCATGTTTTGTTTAAAACACTGAAAAAAACAATGTTAATCATTTTTATTCTAATATAAAATGAAAACAAGACCAAATTATTCTCATAATTCAAAAATTATTTCTTTATTTATATAAGCAGATTTCAAAACCATTGCATTGTTAGAGCCAGCTTGCTTCTGACGGGCATAAACTGAGATTATATCCTCAAAGGGCAGCATTGCATCTAGCAATTTATGGAAAGCACTTTTATTGTATTTAGCATTTTGAAAGTATCACATATGAAACATCTTTGGCCTAAAAAGGTCTTGGCTTTATGTGGTGGTGCAGGTGGCTCCAGCCACTCTGTCTCCCGAGGAGAACTCAACCAACCAGCTGTGGTGGTCAACAACCCAAGTGTAGTACATGACTTTGCAGTCATGATGAGAACCCATAATTCCTTTGTTCTTTCATTTGCATGTTTTCCTCTGATTGGTTAAGGTTTTCCCCTCCCTGTTTTATGTATGGTTACGTATATTCATTTCCTTTGATTAATATGTATCAGTTCTAGAAAGTCCTTTGTTCCTTGATGCCCCATTGGATCCTTCCCTAAGTCCCTCCTATGTGTTGTTCCCATTGGTTCCCTTGCTGTCAACCCCGCCTACTTGTCCCTATCCCATTGGCCCAGATCCCTTTCCCCGCCTATTCTGTACCCAGTTTAAAAATCCCTGGGCCTTGTTAAGAATTCAGCTCTTCATCCCTGTCCTTCACCAGAATCAACCTGTGTGGAACACATACGGAGAGTCCCCTCTCTTTCTTCTTCGCCACCGTGCCCGCTTACCAATGACAGAGAGAAAGCTCCCTTGGGTGTGGAGCTCTACCCCTTTCTTTTGTGTGTGTCTTGGCACTGAGTGCTGCCTTCCAGAGGGGTTTCAGCGTTGACCTCCGGGCTTCTTTGTGTTGGCACGTGAGGGGTAAACCCCTTCTGCCAGCTCACTGCTGCTGCAAAACCCCTCAGCTTTACGTTAAATTTTCAGATTTGGAACATCTATTTTTGGGTGTGGAGGTGGGGTCAGGTGTGCAAAGCATTCCATCTACTCAAATTATGTAATACTTTAACACCAATATTATTGCTTTTGCACTATTAACTGACTGGCTTTCCTTTCTTTACCTATCCTTTTTTTTCCCTCTCTCTTGCTGTCAAAAACAGAACATTAACATCTGCAAAGCAGAGATTAGACTCATACATCATATTGATTTTTTTTTTTTTTTTGAATGCTGGTATTTCTTCAAAAATCTCTCCCTTGTGATACATGGCATGGAGAAACCGACAAGTCTGCAGGCAGCAAACAACCTTGAAGCACTTTTACTGCTGTTCAGAAGTAATTAATGATAATGTCTCTACTCTCACCCTACATGTCCAACAGATACACATTTTTGCTCTCGTACTGTGGAGACATGGAGTACTTGTTCTACAGAGATAATCATCCAGAAGGACATGAAGAATGTCAGTTTGGGTCTACTTCTTAAAACAGTACAGTACTGAACATTTTATGGTTACTCAATTACTATGATTGAGATTTATATTCCCATGGGTTTAGTCCTAAACCAGGAAGAAAGGTATCTCTTGTGTTGTATTAAGATGGTGGTTATATAACTCTGACTTTTTCAGAAATTAGAAGCCTTAAAGTGTCATTAAATTGAAGAATAAGAGTCACATGTAATATGGTTCTGATAAAATGTTATGATTTATTTTCAAAGGGCTTGTGGTCAAGAACTTTAAGGATTTTTTTCACAGTTATTGAATGTTGACAATGAATGAGGTAATCAGTCTACTCAGCTATTGGCCAGCTCTAAAGTGAGTATGGCCACATTAAACAGCATTGATTTGATAATAGCTTTTTTTTCTGATGAATTGCAAGTGGAAAAATGCCAGACAAAAGGCTATAATAGAGAGGGGTGTTAGGATGTGTGACCATAAGGAAGGCAGAGAAAGGGAGGAGACTAGGATCACTACCAGCACTGATTAAAAAAAAGGGTTTCTGGATCATGGGGAAAAGAACAGACATGGCTGTCTGCTCTTTGTTTTTATCATGCAGAACTATTAGACACAATATGCTTCATCTCTAAGTAAAGTGTGTGAAACCAACATTTCCTTGGAAGAATTGGCTGTTGCTTTTTTAGCTGTCAAAAAATCCCGTGTGCCAAACAATTCCATTTAATTGAGAATTTGAGGCTGTGACTCCCTAAAATAAGAAGGTGAGAGATCAGCACTTCTTTTCTTCTAAACTAAACTGAGGCAAATGGTGAAACGGTGGATTCATTCTGCATTAGACATCTACCTATCACCAGCTGCTTTAAATGTGTTTCATAGTTTATAATACTTTCACAAAGTCCCTTGGTCATACGGGATAAGAACTTCTAAAAAATATCTTGAATAGCTTTCACCAGTAGAACCTACCTGCTTGTCCAGTTTGTATGTACAGTATCTCCCAAGTGTAAACTAACCTTTCCCTCTATGTAGAGAGGAAGCACTGCACAGTACTTTGTGGAAATCTTTGAAAAGATAAAGTGAAATATAAGTGCAAAGGAAAAGTGGATTAGGTACTCAATGAGATAGTTACATGTTTTTGCTTTTGATCCAGACCATGTCAATTCACAAGAGTAAATCATTTGGTATACTTTACTAATTTAGAATGAATGGCAGCTAGAAATGTTTAATGGATATTTGGAGCTGAAGGTCAAGTAATACATTATTGTAAAGGCACGTTCCTTGAGATTTGAAATGAAGTTTGATGTATGGCCTTGATTCTGTTTTAATATACCTGTTTCTATAATGACTACCTGCATTAATTTGCTTTAGGAATGGAAGAAATATACTCCAAGTGGTTTTGATGTGCTAATACTTAATCCTGCTAAACTACCTTCATCCTTGGTCTATATAAAGTGTGTGAGGTTTTTGCTTAGTGATGCCAAGAAATTCTTGGATGTAAAACTGGCAAGGTCCAATGCAGAGAAAGGTGAAAGAGTACTTATCAGTGTATGATGCTATAAAAACCATACTTTTGTTGCCAGGTCTCTAATTAAATTACCTTTTATTGCTTTTTTTTGGATTTATTTCTCTTCTTTAAAGCTTTATCTTGCCTCATAAGCAAGATTTAAGATGTAAGGGTAGCTGTCCTTCAACTGTTCTCCAGCTAAACATTTCCTACAATCACCAGCCTATTAAAGTTTGGAAAAATAAAATGATGCTTAAATAGAACACAGAGTTGCCATGAAATAAAATGGATGACACAAAAGAGTAGGATTTTCAAAATAACAGTTCCTAGAAGCTTAAATCCCTTCAAAAATCAGATTTTGGGACAGATACTGAGTCCTGATATCTAAAGTATTACTTACATGCATGTGCCCAAGTGACACAAAAGACTAGTTGAAAATCTGCCTCACAGCTTAGTCTTCAGAGCATCTGTACACATCAATACTTTAATCTTTTCAATTCCCTAGGTATTTATAATTCTTATGGAGTGCATGTCCAGGTTGCTTGATCTGAGAAACAGTGTCTGACACAGCAGCTTGTATGTAATATACTTGTTACGTCTCTCTCCCAGCTGCAATATCTGTGAAGCTCAATATGTTTTATGTTCACACTACATTTTATATTACCCATCAACAATCAGATTAACAGAGGACATAGTTGCCATTATCACTTTCATTTAAAAACATGGGGTGGTATCAGTCGTGCTTTTTATCGAAAAGCCACTAAACAATTCCAGCAGCTTTCAATTGAGCAAGAAACTTTCATTCAAAAGCATTTGTCATTGTATGAGGCTTCTGTTCCCTATATTTAACGTGCTGGGGCTTGCTGCATTAACAAAGTAAAATGCATATTCAGTGAAAATATGGAAAACCAGCAATAATCATCGATCTGGAGAGAAATAAGTGAGTTAGAGAACATTTGCCAAAAATACAAGGGAGATCTTTCCTATTAAAATGTTGAAGTCTTTTACATAGAACTGATGTACAGCTGCTGGAAATGTCTGATAGTGATGGTTCTTTAAAGAAAATATTTCCAGCATTATTGGAGGACGGTTTTAAACACTGCATAACATAATAAGGAAAGCATTTTAAATTCTGTCAAAGAAGTGAGCAATAGCTGAGAATCAACAGGAGAATGCTCCAACTTAGCATGTTTTCCATTGGTTTGACAGAGAAGTTCATTTTACTTCATTTGCTTCAGCAAAATCCTGCACACCACAAGGGTTCTACCATGACCGATGTTTTAATAATGCAAAGGTGGCACCTAATGTAGGCCATCCAATGAGGGACCCTAATATCTGCTTGGATCTGCTCTAATCACTGACTGCCATGTGGGAAGATGGCAGCATGGACAGCGTTGTCAGCCTTGTGTATTGTCAAGCCAAGAAGAAATTCAGAAATATACCACATTCCTGGAAAGAACATTACTGAGGACAAAAGCAGGAATAATTTTGTCAGCTCAGGTTGACCAGTTGCAGACTGGTCAAAAAAGAAAATGTTTTGGATTCAAGCATCAGAAGAAGAAACCTCTACTATGCAAATGTGGATATTTCAAGACACTAAGTTTCATCTTTTTCTCTGTTTTCTATAAACTAGGGAACAGATTTAGGGTTTGAACTGAACACTAAATATCTGTTTTCTACACATAGTGTTACCATACTTTCTGGTGATCAGAAAGAGGGGTGTTTACAACTTATCATAGGTGTGTTATTGAGATATTTACTAAGATATTCCCATGTTGCCTTAATTGCTGCACTGTCCCAGCTTTTGGGTGTCATTAAACCGTAAGATTTTTGAAGTAAAAATCAATACAAGAAATACTAATGCCTTAATTTAATTTTTAAAATATTGCTTAATTTGGATCATTAGAGTTGCAAGCAGTATTTTGTGCCATGCAAGCAAGAGCTACATGTGGACTAATTAATACTTTTGGGAGACTCATTTTAGAAGATTGAGCATTGTGGTAAAGAAGTAAAGTGCCTCTAAAAATTAAATTTCTTCTTTTGATATAAAATACACAGAGACCCAGTGAGCATGACCCTTCACAATAAAATACCATAATACAGCAGAGAATAGTCAAGTACCATGACACCTGGCTTATTAGCTTTAAAACACAAATTAATCTGTTGGAAAATTAGGAATGTATTATGGGACATATGAGGGATTGCAAAAACCCAGAAGTTCCAAACACAAATCTAAAACCATTCAGTCTGGTGTGTTCCTTGCCTCACTAAATCAGGGAAAATGAGTTTTATGAACAATCCACCAGATGGGAAAATGTTCAAATACCACAAAATGTTGATCAGATTTATTTGAAAAGCAAGCTGTAACCATATGCATATGCAAGGAAGTAAAATGGATTTTCAAATATGCAGTCACTGCTGTCAAGCTGGCAGCTGTATGAACTTAATGCTATATTGCTGTTTCTACTGTAGACTTTCTTGATTTCACTTACCTATTTGCCAGCTAGTATGATTAATATTGATTCAGCATTACAAGCAATTAAATTGGAAAACATAAACAATCTTTCTACTAGCTTTTCACCAGACAGTACCACGTATCTGATATTTTTTACAAGAGGGGTCTCTGAGATATAGTAATATTGCAGCATCCAAAATATTTGTGCACAAACAGACCACACAGATATCATGGCATTTTTACAACTCTGGGATTTATTTATAAATCTTCTTAGATTACAATAATTTATATTTATTCTACTGCAATGACATCAGTTAATCTACTGGAGTCATAAGAGAGTATATAAATAGTTATGTCTGCGTGATAATGAGTACAATTTCTCTTTTAGTTTTTTAACATTTTATTTGTTCATTAGAATGAACTAGAAACTAGAGATAAAAGGGATTTAAATATATGGTTCACTCCTACAGAAAACAATCAAATGATTCCTTAAATTTTTGTTTCAGAGATACTATTTTTTTATATCAAGTTACAAGATACAATGTAATTTTTATTTGTTTATTTATTCAATTTTTATTCTTTTTATAATCTTTTTAATTGTAAATTTTCAGAAGTCAGTGTTAATATTAGGTTAGGTAATTAAGCAGTCCTTTCGTAATGTATTTTTAAATGGTAGAAGTTTGGGTTATTCAAAAAATCAAGTGATTTAAAAATATGTCCAATTAGGACCAAAGTTACCAGCAACTGAGGAAAACCTGGATATCAAAAAACATTTGTGCTCATGCAAGGAGCGCCATTTGAATTCTCTTAAAGCTTTGTCTGGTCTCTTTGACTGAGAGAAGAAAGTCTGTGTCAGGTCCAGTGAGTACAAAATCATTCTCCTGAACATTAGAATATTAGATTTGTGTGTTTTAGAAGGTATTTATCAAGTTTCTGTTATTTTGTTGATAGTCATGACAGTCATTGCCAATGTTTTGGGTTTTTTAATTTTTACCTTTCAGGACATTTATTACACTTCTGGTAGTTTCCTACATCCCTGACTTTCTTGAACCACAGTCGTATTGTTGCACTATGTTCAACTGGGTTTTTAAACACCAGCAACCCCTATCTAGTGGCTTGGATATAACACAATTCCTTCTAGTATGGGTCTTCCACACTGGGTCGGCATTGGTTCTGTCCCAAATTGCAACGCTGACCTCATGCAGGATCTTGACTCCTTCAGCAACAAGCTCAGTCCTCAGGCATGTTGGGGCAGTTGGCAACTCCTTTGTGTTATGGGAGACAGGTGGTACCCAATCATGATTCATGTTGAGTTCTCATCCACCTTCTATCAGGAGATGTTCAAGAGATAATCCAAGAACTAAGTCTGTCTTCTAGCCTACTAGTAGGGAAGTGGTTTTGATTAGTGATTTGAAACAAACAGAAAGAAAAAAGAAACCTAAAAAAAGACCAAATAGGATTGTATGGGTTATTTTTTTTTCTCTTCCTCTCTTACTATTATGTTTTAAATTTTTTTTATATTTTATTTCTTTTATTCCTATCATCCTCTTTAGATGTAAGTTCACTGGAAAATAACCACTGTTAAGTACTGTGCATCATCTAGCAAAGGGTGACATTTCAATTAGCTGGAATATTTTGGAACTGTCAAAATAAATTTTAAATACCACCAGGCTAGGTGGAAGTGATTCTGGTGTCTTATCCACTGGGCTTTGAACTGAAATTTTCAAATGGTGACTGGATGTTGGCATTATTCCTTTTTAAGATGAAAAATGCACAGAGTTTAATCAACCCCAGAACCAAAAGAACAATTTGAAGGAAAAGGTGTCAGGGATGTCATAAGCATTTCTATCATGTGGGGAAAAAAAAAAAAAAAAAAAATCAGGTAATCTAGTAAAATGTGGGATATGACAAATTTTGCTTTGTCTTAAAAAAGATCAGGAGTGAACCAGAGATTTTGAAATGAATGGCTATACTATATGCCAAGACAATATTAGGATGAATTTCTTATTTTCAGTCAGAAGACCTAATTATTCAAATTTATCCCTCCCATGGTTGAGAAACCTTGTCTCTCTCTCTCCTTCTTAAAATCCTCACCTTCATGCAGGAGGGTTGCTGGGAGATGTTTTCCCCCTCCTTTTCCAGTTACAGAAGATGTTTTCCCCCTCCCTTCCAGTTCAGTGTCCCCTCTCAATAGACCAGTGATCTACACCAGCATCCAGAAACACACCCTTGAAATCTAAAATGAGATGATTTCTCTGTCTTTATTGGCCCATGCTGGCAGTCTTGCCAAACAACTCTACAGCAAGAATTGACCAATTCTGCACATTTTCACTAATTCGCAGCACTCTCCGTGCAGTCCTTGCTGCAATTACTATTCTTTTGATGAATATAACCAAACTCTCCATTCACTTTTAAGGAGCATTTACTTTACACAACAACAAAAACTCTGCTGTAAAACTAGAAGAGGTTCAAGGTTATTAACTTCCTTGTGTAGTCCCAGCTGGTTTCAGATGTATTCTACTGAGTTATCACAGAGTACCTGAGGTTCTTGGGAAAGCTTTGCTTTATTTGGTGACAGTTTCTCATTGAGCGTTCATAACTAAGAGGTGCTGCTGCACTGTTTTGCTCAAATTCTGCTAATAGAGTTCTAAAAGTACAATTTATTTTAAAATAAACAGGTAAATCATGGGTGCAACAACACACACTTGGATTTTCAGAGCAGAGATAGATGATTTACTCTGTCATGACAAACTCTTAGAATTTTATCCCAAGGATTAACATATAGAATTGTTAAAGTTGGACAAGACCTCCAAGATCATTGAGTCCTACCTTGGACCAAACGCTACCATACCAACTAAACCATAGCACTAAGTGCCACATCCAGTTGTTTCTTTAACACGGTGGGGAATATCCGTGTCTTTCCTCTGAATTTCAAAACTCCTAAATAATATTTGCAAGAAGGAGTATTTTTTAGAATTAATTTTAAGTTAGAATATGTTGATCAGGAAGAAATGGTTGCAAAGTCTACCTCGAACTTTCAAATTCTGAGGGGGAAAAATGCCTTTCCCTCTCCACATTTTTGATGTCTTTTCTAGTGGTGGTTTGACGCTGGTCAGGTGCCAAGCACCACAGAAAGCTATTTACTTACTTGCCTCTGCTATAGCTGAGCAGATAAGGGGAAATTAAAACTTCATTTTCATGAGATAAAATAAGGATTATTGAGGAAAATGGAAAAACTTCAAGGCAAAACAAGTCCAAACTTAACAGTACAAAGAAGATTTATTACCAACAGAATTAAAAGTAAAAGTAGAAACCAAAGCAAACTTTCAGAACAATTTTCTCTTACAGTACGTCCCGCTTTCCTCCAAACCATGCAAGGGAAACAAACATAGGGTTTTGGTCAGTGTTTAATTTCTTAAGAGTTTTTATTTATGTTTAAGGAAAAGAGTTTCTTCTGCTTTGCTGTGGGATTCCTCCCATGAAAGATAGTTCTCTGCAAACTTCTCCAGCATGGCTTTAAAATTCACAAACAACAGTCCGCCTGAATCTGCTGCAGTGAAAAAAATCCCTCTCACGAAATCTTGCAGTCTTTTCACAATTGTCATCATGGGTCATAATAGTCATGGGGTTTTGGTCTTTTAAGTCTTTAAGGATGAGCTATTTCAGCCTGAAAGCAAAGGCTCTCTTCAATCTTGAAGAGCCTTTCACAGCATCTATGGGATCTGGCGTGAGCACTTCCCCTTCACGGGCTGCGCGTGGATTTCTGCACCCCCCATGTACCTCATCTCATGAATTATTGGGAAAACAATTTGCTGTATTATAGTCCTCACTTCGGCTTGCAGGAGAATTTCAGCTCCAGCGCTTAGAGCGCCTTCTCTTGCTCTTTTCCTCCACCGACCGTGGCACCACCATGTTAGCTTCCTCACGTGACATCACCTTCCCTTTTCTCTGACTTGGAAGAAAGTTGGTATCTCTGAGTTTTCAGTTGAGAAGTTGATCTTGTTTGGGCTCTGCATCGGGGAAAAGCTCGCCCTGTCTTTCGTTGCCAGTTGTGTGGATTTTTTGCTCGGTTCAGTGCAAGCCATGCCGGCTGTGCAGAAGGGCCCACCAGCCCCAGGGGCCCACTGGCACTGCACGGGCTGCAGCGGCCTCAGATGAATCTTGGCTGTGCGGTCCCGGCCTCTGTTGGGAGGGATTTTCTGGCTGCGTGGCTACTCACAGCTCCAGGGTGGCTTTCTCCTGGCAGCCTGGCCCTGTGCCACTGCTCCAGGGGATCATGGGCCCGCTCCGGCCTGTGACCTGGTGGGGAAGCAGGAACAAAAGGAACTTCCCGCTCTTCCTCCTCCTTTAAATATGTCATCATGGAGGCGTTACCAGCTTGTTTGATTGGTTTAGCAACCTATCAACTATGGGCTCTGTGCCACTTCTAAACTGCTAAAAACACCACATTTCTTTAAAATATTTTTAAAATATCTCAGAATATCAACTCTATTCTCTCTCAAAAAAAAAAAAAGAAAAAGAAAAGAATGTTTTTAACCTAAGAGACATAAATCAGAATGCATCTTTTTCTGTGGAGTTCATTAAATGCTTCAATGTCATAATATGTGCACTAATTTATCCAACAAAACCATGCTGATAGTTTATACCCATGGACACAATGCAGAGGGTTGATAGTGGAAGCTTTAAAGGCAAATTATTACAAAGTGGGAAGATCAGCAGTGGTAGCAGGTGTTCGTTTAAAATTATAGTGGGCAGGAGTAATTTTAATGTATCTCTGATATGTTTTTGTTCCCCAGCAGATTAAAGCCAGATTTCCATACTGTTACCTACTTGGCTTCTAGAGTCCATACAAGAACCTCTTCAGTTTTAAGGAGGTCACAAATACAAAGATGGTTGTAAAATACGAGCCCCTGATAATAGCATCAGTGTCTCTTATTTAGTTTCTCCAGTTTGATTCTATTTTACATTAGACACTTGGGGCACAGCACAGGAAGCCAATTTGTTACAGCATATGTGAAACAGAAGAAGGGAAAATTGTGAGAAGCCAGAACTCCAGATTATGCTTTTTCTGTTACCATTAAATAAAGAAGAGCGACATAGTGTCATTCTCCAGGTAGAAATGAATACAGCCTGTGACATGGGCTTATTGCTATTGAAGTGTATGTGAAACCTTGATGGGATTTTTTGGAAGGACACAGGCTCATGATGCTCTGGTCATACTGCCAGAAGCCAGAGATATTGAGACACTTTTTCTTTTTCTTTTTTTTTTTTTTAATTTTTCCTGTAAAGTCAATCCCCTTGAGATTACTCTTCCATCTGGTCGTACGTCTGCCTCATTCCCTGGCTCTGCACTAAGTCAGCTGCTGGCAACTCTAACCTGACAAATTCCCCCTTAAGTCATCAAAGTCCCAAACTTGCCTTCTGGAACACATAAAAAAGCAGAGATTAGTGGCAACACCAGCTTTTGTTTTCCAAAGAGGAAAGTAGGCTGACAGCAAAGCTCATTCATATCTGCCTTTAAAGGTTTGGGTATTCTTTGCCTTATTAAGTAATCACCATTTCAAGCCTCTGAAGTCCCGAGCTGAAAGACTGATTAGATATTAACCTGACTGCACTGTTTGCTCTAATTTAGATTTATGACTATGTCAGTTTAAGGAATGAATCTCTCATATCAGACACAGAAGTATTTGTTTCGTTGTTCCTATGGAGTACAATGTTTCATTCACTGGCAAAATTCCCAGACCTTCAATATGATTGGAATAAATTATGTACGTTTACATGGCACATTTGTGAATTCTTAATTAGGGAATGGCAACCATGCAATGAAAAAATTCATTTTATGCAGGGAAAAAAAGAATAAATCCATTAGCACCTATAAATGCAACTTTTAGCAGGATTGAGAGATTTGTGCTTGCTTTTAATTTTCATCCATTGTGTTAGAAAGCCCTTTAACCTTTGAGCATTGATTAGGAGCAACGAGTGAATAAGTTCTGGTTGCTTTAGAAGTAAACTTTTCATTTTGTGAATATTACTGCATCTTATCTAAACTTATTAAAGCAAAAAAAACCAAACCCACAAACAAAAAAATAAAAACAGGAGCAACAAAAAAAGCAATATAATATAATATAACACTGTTCCAGTCAAAGCTAAGGTTAAATATTTTGCCCTCTTACAATTCCTGTTATACTACACAGAAAATTAATTTACTGAACTCTTCTTATAATTCTTCATGAGTGTTATTTCTGATGTTTCAGAAAGAGAAGAAAAATATTTCACCCTACTCTTCTACAGAGTGCTACAGAGCACCACTTAATTATCTTTAAATTTCTTTTATCTTTACCAAGATCAAAAGAAAAATGTTCTTCACAGTTGAAGCTCAGTGAAGGAATCTAAACTTAAGTATGGGAGAATTTAAATACCTATTGACAGTTAGCTGGTGCATATTTGACAGAAATTTTGGCTGTATATGTTTGTGCCTTCATGTGTATATATGCTCTTATAATATAAAGAAGATATAAAAGAATGTAAAAAGACTGAAACATAAAAAAATAATTGAATTTGTTTATTATCAGGATACTGTCAACAAAATGAATTTATGCAGTCACAATATGCTAAAAAAATGGGAAAAAAAGGCTACTAACCTTCTTGCCCCTTTTCGTGGTCAACCAAATGTGAAACATGACTAGATATGAGAACTTGAGGACCTCAAGCAAAATCTGGCTTGAGAGTTGCCATGCAGGTCCATGAATGGACGAGATGTCCGCTATGTCTTTAAGTGTGAGTAAAAAATATTTAAGTGGAAAGTTGTACATGGTGTAGCAAGCTGTAACCTGTACCTCGTTATAAGAGTTACTCCCATTTGATCGTGCAGCAGCTGCATGTCACCTTTATGAGAAAGTTGCAAGGGAAGATAGGGATAGGTGATAAAATTTCTGGTGGAGATCAATCCCTTGATCCCCAAGTCAAGAGCCAAACGTGGAATAGACACCCTTCAGCCCAGACACAAG
Source organism: Corvus kubaryi (assembly GCF_017639235.1). NCBI lineage: Eukaryota > Metazoa > Chordata > Aves > Passeriformes > Corvidae > Corvus > Corvus kubaryi. The sequence goes on along the minus strand of NW_024582056.1, from coordinate 1,655,368 downwards.
CATCAAGCCTTGCATTGCTTTAGAAGACTCTTCCCAGCTCCTTCCTGCCATAACTTCAGGACTCTCCAACTCAGCCCTGGCCATAAAGCTTGGCTGAGCCACAGGCCAGGGTACCCACTCTCTCCAGAGATAAATTATTCCTTGGAAGATAACATAAATATCAGTCCTGGTTGGCCTGGGAAAATGTTTCCCAGACCCCTATGACAACAGCTCTAAAATTTTTTCTCTCAGCCTTAATTCAAATATAACTTATAGTCAAGGAACTCATCTCTTCACCACGAGAAATTCTCAGCACAGAGAATTTTTATACCCCTTAATTTCCCTTGAGAGTCCATTTACAGCTCTACTCCAGTTTTGCCCTGGGCTTTCTTTGTCTCTCAAATCTAATTCTAGTCAAATCCATGTACAGAGGATGATTTAGGTGTTAAAATTTGAAAAAAACAGGTAAAGTTGTAACTACCTTGATGCCTTAGGTTTTAACTTTTATATTTTTCAAGTTCTGTACTGCTTAGTGTGTAACTCTGAAGTTTCTTGTAGCCTGTTGATTTCTACTCTCTCGTGCTGGGTAGACAAAACAAAGTCTCTCCGGGCCTGCTCTTCAAGGACACCTAGACCGTCCTAGGCCCAAAAAGTATAAACCAAAAGCCTCTGAGAGGGGGTAAGCTGAGGGGAATTACATCATTAAACTGAAATTTTAATTGGAGAATTTGCTATGCAAATGAACCAAACCTATAAAAGTGCGAAGAACTCGTGACCTGTCGTCCATCTTCGGGTCCATCTGGAAGCCTCTGAATCTCCAGGGGGTACCTTTGAAGGCCTTTCAAATAAATACCTACTTTTATTCCCTTACTCCTGTCTAGTCTCTGTTTCTAGGAGGCCTCTTCAGGCATCAACGTCATAGAGGACTTTCTCTCCCTTCTTATCTTTCCCTTTCCATCCTCATTCTACTTAGCAGCACATTTTGGTTTTTTTCTGCATGACTGAGGTTATTCAGTGAAAACCCACTGCAGGCCACAAATAAGCCACAAATAAACAGTTTGCCTAAGTGTTTGAAGAAAAAAACATGTATGGAAATATGCTATTTTTGCACTGCACTCTATTGCTAATGTAGGTCATTATATGTCATTATTAAGATGGAACAAAAATAAAGAATTTTCAAAATGTAGATAGTGGTGATGAAGCCCACTGTCCCCAAGGTAACAGAAAGCTTTGTTGCTTGATATTTCAAAGAATAAATGTGCTGGACTGTTGCTTAGTTGGGAAACTGAAAAGTCTGAAGTGTAGAGAAAATATTTACAGTCGTGCATGCAAAAATTTGCTTTGCCTTTAAAAGTTAAGTTTATATTTTAGAATCCCAGCTATTATCCTAATGTTAATGGAGTAAAGGTGACTGACCAGCAAAGTGCAGGGAGATAAATATGTGCCAGTCAATACTATTCGTGCAAATTACAGGGAAATTAAAGAACACCAAGAAATGGTTGAGGTGCTTTAAGGACAGACAAATGAAGACTTATTAAGACAAAATGCATTTAAAGCCTTGCAAAATGGTGATTTAGACTGATACAGCATAAGTGTTTGTGTATTAGGAAGGTGTAAATATCAAATGAAAACATGGATTTGTGTTAAGAATCACAAAAGAGCATAATTAAGTGCTAGAACAGAAGTGATATAAAGGAAGAACGAAGTAATGGAACAGAAGTAAAATTTGGCTAAACATTCAAAGAAAAACTATAAAGCACAGTGCTCTAAAAGATGCAGTGAAACTTGTTCAAAATAAAACTTTGGAATAAGTGACAAGTTTGGAAGTTAAATTGCAGGGAACTCTCTTCTGTAGCAAAGGGCTGGGCTAGACTGAGATTACTGTACTTCAAGAGTTTTTGAACTAAGATTTCTTTCAGGAAATCAAAAGTAAAATTAAAACAAAGAATTAAAGAGAAATGGTAAAGAGAATGAAAAGGACAAGGCAATATTCATTTGCAAACCCATATGTGTTCAACAAAGTGGCATGTAGCAGAAGATGCACAGAAAACAAAAAAAGCTTTCAGCTATACTGATGAAATAGATAATGCACACTGTACTAAAGCACAAGCTTAATTTATTGAAGCAGTGGATAGCAGATGGGATAAATGTATGCTGAACTTGCTCTTAGCTCTGCACTGAAATGTTTCAGCTTGCACAGGGCTTAGTCCATACAATGTCACAACCTCTGTTAGAGACACTGTCACTTGGAAAATATAAAATCTATTTCCTCCCCTTCCAACCTATCCATGTAATCATCAATCCATATAATAAAAATCCACCTTCTCAGACCTGGTACATTTGCACAAACACATGGCCACTGGCTCACCTTTTAGACATGCTAACAACTTCTTATTGTTGTGTCCTTTTCTTCCCCATCCCAAATAATTTATTTTAAAAATATTGTAAAATTCTTTCTTATGTTTTGAATTTCAGCTAAAGGGCACAGGAGTGAAAATACTACTTAGCAAATATCTAGATGGGAGTTTGCAAAGGTAGCCTAGCTAAGAAGTTACATCACTGAAAATACTACAGCAGTGTATCAGAACACATCAGGATGGTATTTATGAACTTACTGACTTGTGCAGTAAGTACCAGGAAACAAAACAAAACAATAACATTGATAATATGACTGTTTCAATTGTATTTTTTTTTCTGTTTTTTTTAGAAGTATAGTAAATATCTGAAGTAAGAATGAAGAACTGGATAAAATATTTTCCTTTTGGAAATTTTGGCTCATGTGTGCCAAACTTTCAGAGACATTAATTTATCTTTCTTTTGGGTCACAGAGCTCATCTGTGGCTGCTGCTTCTACAAACAGAAGTGGGGCAGAGCTGGGAACTGCAAATAAATGTCACAAATGACCTTCTGTTGAAGGCCCTGAGCACAACTTACACTCATGGAGTTAGGTCTCACAGCTTATCAATCTTTGTTCTGTGTGCATGTCAAACCACAAGTTCAGTGGTTTGGACATTTTGTGTGATGCTATAGGTAAGAACCGTCCCAGTTTTGAGGAGCTGCCTGTGTCTGTTGGGATTCTTTCAAGCTGTGAACTAGGTCACAGATCCTGTGGGACCACTGGGTAAGGTAACACTGGTCAGAAACCAAGATACGGTGGAGACAGTGAAAAATGGTCTAATGCTTTAAAAACCTAAAAAACACATGCAAAGAGTTTACCTCAGTAATTCCGACATCAAGCTGTATGAAAACAGCTGGGCTGAGTGATCTGCTGATTCTCTTGCATGCTAAGATATTGTGATTAGTTTCTAGAACATTTTCAATTATTCGTCACTTATGTGAACTCCAATTTTAAAAGTGATTAATCATTGAGAAACAAAGTCATACTGGCTTTGAATTAAACTTGAAAGATAATTTAAGTACTCTTGAAAAATTGACAAAAGTTATGCAATAATTTAACATCAGGTATTCATTGTTTTTATTAATGTTTTATTGGTTTTACTGGTGCTTTAATGTTTGTGAGTTTTACTACACCTTGGAACTTTGTCCCTATTGTAAAACATCAATAGCACAATTATTAAAGATGTAAAAATAAACGTCGAATTTTAAGAGTCCTGGACTTTTATGAAATATAAAATAAATTTTAAAATTACTAGAAAGATGTAGCTCAGTTTTTCTGAACTAAGTTATCCTCTTTGCTATCTAAGGAATAAAGTTCATGTAAGATGTGTTCTACTGCTGTTACTGCATATCTTTCTGTACTATACCTATCGCCCAGGCCAGTATGGATTAATCAGGACAAAGTATCAATCTCAGTGTTAAATCATAGAATGGTTTGGGTTCAAAGGGATTTTAAAGATCATCTAGTTCCAACCTCCCTGGCACAGGCAGGCACACCTTCCACTTGACCAGGCCGTCCTATCCAAAATGGCCTTGAACACTTCCAGGGATGGGCCAGCAACGACTTCTCCGGGCAGTCTGTTCCAGAGCCTCACCCATCCTCACAGTAAAAAAATTTTGTTCCTAATATCTTAACTGAACCTACTCTCAGTTTAAAGCTATCACTTCTTGTCCTGTCACTACACACCTTTGTAAAAAGTACTTCTCTGGCTTTCTTTGTAGGCTTGCTTTCAGGTACTGGGAGGCTGCTATAAGATCTCCCTGGACTCTTCATTTCTGGTTGAACAACCCCAGCTCTCTCAGCCTGTCTACACGGGAGAGGTGGTCCTGCCATCTGCTAATCTTCATGGCCCTACTCTGGACTTGCTCTGCATGATGCTATTGATTGTGAAGCCTATTGTAGATGCAATTATCTTTAACCAGTGGTATTTACTGTTTCATGTCTAGTACCTTTTTGAATGATACGAAAACACATTCTTCATTTTTCTACTTCATTCTCGTTTTGCTTCATAAAAGGACCAATTTCTCTTTCCCTTGAACTATCACAGGGGGTCTGATGCTGGTCAGCACTGGTGTGCCGCGACCTTCCTATAAGGAGCGTCCTGCAAAGAACCGCTCTTCCAGGGGAGGTGGCAGGCCTCCCTGGGCAACAAGTGATTTCAGCAAGTGTAGCAACTTCTGTGCTGCAAGAGATTCCAGCTCTTGTGATTCCGCTCTTTGTGCAATCACCCAAGGCGAACTCTGGGATAGAGAGACAGGAGCCTCGTATAGCTGTTCCACAGAGGCAGCTTTTATTGTCCAGCAGCCTCTGTGAAGGGAAGGCCAAGGACAAAGGCTCCCTGGTCAGGGGCAGAAACAGGGGCTTTTTATGGGAAAGGCAAGGGGTGGGGTAGAAACCAACTAGCCAACGGGGTACAGGCTATTACCATATAGAAACAAGGCATGCTGGGGGTGGTTCACTTTGTCACCATGACCCGAGGAAGGTTGCTTATCTCTGGGGAGAGTCTTTTTGCTCTCAGGCCTCTCTCCTCCAAAGGAGTGCAGAGGGCTCTTGTGCTAAGGGCTCCCAGCCCACATTAAACTCTGCAAAGATATATCACCAACCCCACGGAGGCCTGAATAACTATGTGCATGGAAAAGTCTTACATAATTGAAGAGAAGCAAGCATAACTGAAGGTATAAAAATTCCTTTCTTATGTATAGAATAAAAAACTTAATGAGGTCTTTGTTACAGAGGTTTTAAGCTTGCTATCAATGGAGAGATATAATGAGCGCCTATCCAAAAGTTTTCAAAAGTTGTTCTACAAGCCTTTTCAGTTCTCTTCTTTAAAATCATAAAAATTAAAATGTTGAAGTTCATGACTGATCTATTTAGTGCATGATTTTAATTATAATTTAATTACTTAGCATTCATTCTCCGTATTTTTTTGTGGCAGAAAATTTCCCCGGTATAAATGTGAAACCTCAGATGATGGCATAACACAAGTGTCTTCAAAGATATCTGGAAAAACTTGACATATTTTAGTGTTTGTAGTGTTCCAGGACTCAGAACTTTGTATCCCTGCAGCAGTCATTAGGAATGGGCAGGCTCATTTCATTGATTGCACTGTGAGAAGGCTGTTCAGGTTCAGATGGAGCAGAAAGGTTAGTGGAATATCTGTTAAATGCTTCAGTGATCTGTGGCAAATCTTCGGTTGAGCTCTTATCACAGCTGATGAATTTAATTTTTAAAAGGTGCTAAAACTGGGTACATCCTTCTACTTTTCAAGACTGTAGAAGCAACTGAATATATACAAAATGGTAATTTAGATAATAGCAAGCTCCTTGCTTTTATATGGAAATTATCATCATGTAGAATCAGCCAGGGAAGAATTCTCTGATTACCCTACCAAAAACTTTACGGTCAAGATATTTTTCTTTGGTTTTAAAGGATGAAGCTCTGCCAATAAATATTTCTGTGTATATTCTGGGCTGTGGTAGACAAGTCAGATTCTATAAGTGGGTGTCATAAAATGACAAATTCACATATGAAAATTAGTCACCAGCTGTGAAACTGTGGACAGGGATGCCCAGTCATTTTTACTTGAATATTTGTGCTATAGTTTAAAATTATCTTCTCCCCATATAATAACATTATTATTTTCACTGGATTTCAGGAAACAGATCTTTGTTTTCCATGATCAGCTTTACTTATTTTACCCCTCTGCAGTGCTTTTGCTCTACAACTTCTGGTTCCAACAAGAAGAACTTGTAGAATGCTTCTTTTGGTTTGTCAGAAATTACATATTAAAAAAATGAACCAAAAAGTGATAAGTAACTATATTATTTGATTTTACTTTAACTAACATTGAACCCATTTTATAGACTACAGTTGCTGCCTGACAGAGGTCATTGTCTGTTTACTGCCTTCAGTCAGCCTTGGGACAAGTCATACCTTCAAACCGAGAACTGGGAAAGAAATAGGCTTTCTGATTAGTTAGCAGTTAACATATCATAATAAAGGGATTATTTAAAAATAATTTTAGGTTGTATGCAAACAAAATGCACTAAACATTTATATCATTTATCTTTTAAAGTTTAAATTGTTTGATGAAATATGAAATAGTTTGGTTTTCACATTTTAATTAAAAGATAAGTCAATACAATGACTGACTGGCTACACAAGGAAAAAAGATTTTCTAGTACATTGAATTGAGCCAATTCATTTTTGAGATACATTTTTATTTGATTGAGTTATCAACATGAACTGTAATAATTTGTATATAAACAAATTTATAAATCGGTAATTGTTTGAAAGGACTATACCTGGCAGACTTGCCTGCATTTATTAAATATTTTTACACAGGTCTAGTTCTGGCTGTAACTTTCATCCCCAAGGGAATGAATTTTCAAAATCCCTTAAATATCCAGCTGGAATACATGTTCTAAAGTGGATTTGCATATAGTAGTGAGGATAGAGTTTAAGTACAATGTAAATCACAAAAGTATTTCACTATTCCCATTGTACCTCTGAAAGGAAATTCACAGAACATTTTGAGCTTTGTGAAGTACTTTGTGTTTGTTTAAATGCCAGCAGTAAGCAGGTGATTACAGTAGGATTGTCGTAGTTTTGAGGTCATCTCAAAGTGTTATGTATAATTACAAAAGATAGAAAAATCTATAGAGCTTCTGTATGATTAATCTAAATCAATGAAAGAGCACTTATCTTTAGCATCCTACCAACAAAGTGGAGGTTTCTAGCTTCCCAAAGATTTGAGCCGTCCTCTGGAATCAATGGGACCAAACATCAAGGCAGGTTTGGAGCTGATACATAACAACTTTAAGATCTATTAATATCAATGAAACTAAGGCAAATACCAAAGAAACTAGTGACATCCCTGGCCTGCTTAAAGAAATGCATCTACATTCTCACCTGAATGAGAATTAAAATTGCAATTAAGATTGGTTATCCACAGTATTCTTGTCTTGTTTACCCTCTCACTGCTTTCAGTGACATCCAGCCTTAGTGATGTGCTAAAAAGTGTGACTAAAGCTTAACATCAATCTTCCTATATATACCCCTGCATATTAGAATATGGTGCAAACAAAACTCTGTTGACTGATCCAAGAAAGGAGAAGTAGCTGCTTGGTTGTAATGTTTGCTTCTATGTCATATTAGTCATTATTAAAATATTAAAAATTCTTTAGCTTCTAATTACATTGATAATAGTGTATTTTTAAAACGTCAGAAAACTTTTAATTTTGAAGGATCATTTTTAACACTGCCATAGAAGAGAATATATGATGGGAATATTAGTTACTGTGGTTTGTGCAGCATTGAGTTCAAAGAGGCATTATGAGCTATCATGAACCCTTTGGAGTGGTTTTTAGCATGTGTTATTGATGGCAAATCAATAAAACCCCAAAACATTTAGTTGACTAAGCAATTGATATTTTACATGGGTTGAAACATAGATTTGTTATAACCATCATTAGTCTTCTATGACACTAAAGTGTTAGAGTTTGAGAGCAAACTAGGACAAAACAAAACTTCATAGCACACTTCATAAGACATAAATCAAAATTTTAAAGAGAAACTTGGGGAGTTTTGTGATTATGAAGCATTAGAAAATGTAAGATCTGGAGACATAATGTGAACATGGAACCAACCAGGAAAAAATATCAGATGCAAGAAAATTCTCAGTAATGCCAGAAAATAGGCCTTTAGTTTTGATGATTTGGCTCTTGGACTAGGTAGGAAAAGAGGAAGCTGATGCCATGAACTGGCTGCAATTCTATAGTATGCTAAGAAGTACTTGGAGTGAGATGGGTGGTACTTTATAGCAAAAATCTTTACCAATGAATGAAAATTTAGTTTAATCAAAGCACATTCTAAGCAGCTTAATGTAATAGATATACTGCTAAATGAGAGGGATAACATCAGAGGAGTCTGGTTTGTTGGACACTTGCCTGAGAGGGAAGGAATCTGGATTCCTCTTCTTGAGTTAAAGATTATTTAGGAAAGCAGAGCTTAAGTGTCAAAGCACTCTAGTTCTTTCCGTTTAACTTCCATAAAATTATTATTTTGATCCAAAAAAATTGACTTAACTCATCTGTAATTGTTCAGTTGTTTGTTTTTTTAGTTTCTGCCGAATGCTTTATAAATAATCTTAACAGTAAACCTTATTTCTTCACAAAACACTTAATTTCTTTTTTTTAATATACACTAATGATCATTAAAGGACAAAGTTGGCCTGACAAAAATAAGCAATGTGTCTCCAAGTACGATTTTAAACTTGACCTTAAAACTGTGGATTTCATAGCTAAAGATACATCGTCTATACTAAAAAATGGGTTTAGAAAACTGACAGAAAATGCTTGGAACATATATCAAATAAAAACCAAACACATACAGTCTGAGACAATGATGGAAAGATAATACTCATCACTGTAAAGTCAATCTTGTCATGATGGTGGTTGATTAGTCATGGTGGTTTTTCTCACTAGGAAAATCTTATTGGGAAAAAAAATTAATTTATTTATAGCAAATTAGTTTATAGATTCATGCAGGTTTTCAGGAAGCTGAGTTGGAATAGTCAAAATACTTAGTAAGAATTGAAGGAAACTGAATTAGAAATTTGAACTGATTTTCTGTTCACAAACCATGACACATACATAATCAAGAGAAAAAATTTTGAAAAGAAAAATAAGCTAATTCTTAGAAAATTAAACAAAAACGCCTCAAAAATTTTCTTACTTATTCTTAAGGATCAGAAATAATATCATAGAAGTAATTCAGACTCATCAATGAACTATGATTTTATTTTTAAAATTGGGCTTAGAATTCCACAATACCATCAAGCATAAAATCATAAAGGGGTAAAAAATGTGAATTCAGTAGTCCTAATTTCCTAATCTATGCAGACAAATTTTGCATACTCAAACACAGGTGAAAACCTATGTCTGTTCTTCTTTGTGGCAGCAAAGTAACTCAGGCTATAAATATAATTGGTTACATTCTGGCTTTCTGTCTTTCCTGTAAATCTTTTAGGTTTCTTTACAAGTGTTCAGCAAGGCATAGATGTGATCAAAATTACCTTTGTCTGCTGAGAGCAATTAATGTAAATATAATAATTAATATGTGTATTCATTTGAGTTTGTTTGTTTGTTGATAACACTAAAGTTGGAAAAAAAAATTAAAAATCCCCACAGTAACCCAACTTATTTTTCTATAAAAGGACATAAGAAATATTTTTTTTTTATTCCAAAATATCCAGTTTTTAGAGGTGTAATTTTATTTTTTTTCAATTGGACACTGGTCATGGATATTCAATCATATCTTCCTCCTATATAAGGACAAATTGTACATCACACACACACACAAACACACTTTTCCAAATTTCAAAGAATGCAGAAGTAATAATATTGTAAATGTCTAAATGGTGAAATTCCCATTTATGTAGAAAATGCACACTTATAGCCCATCAGTAATATTTTAAAATATATTAATATTAGGTAACAACATGAAGCAGGCTGGCGTACAAAGGTATTTTTGAAAGTTTCTGTTTTGGTTAGGTATATTGAATAGCCCACCTGCTGTCTAACTTCCTGTGTTAGATCATGGAATCACAGAATACTTTAGGCTCAGTGAGACCTTAAAGATCATCTCATTTCAACTTCTCTGCCATGGGCGGGGGCACCTTCCACTAGACCAGTTTGCTCAAAGGCCCACTCAGCCTGACCTGAGGCAACCACAACTTCTGTGACCAACCTGTTCCAGTGACTCATCACACTTGCACAGTACATTTCTTTCTAATACTTAATCTAAGTATATTCTCTTTCAATTTAAACTCTCACCCCTTGTCCATCATTACAGACCATTGTGAAAAGTCCCCCTTCAGCTTTCTTGTACACTCCCCTTTAGGTAGGAAGGCTGTAAATTCCCCCTGGACTCTTCCCTTCTCAAGGCTGAACAACCCCAACTCTCTCAATCTGTCTTCATAGGAGAGGTGCTCCAGCCCTCTGATCATCTTCATGGCCCTTCTCAGGACTTGCTCCAACAAATCTTTTTTGTGCTGGTGCCCCCAGAGCTGGATGCAGCACTCCAGGTGGGGTGTCTCTAGAGTGGAGCACAGGGGCAGAATCCCCTCCCTCACACTGCTTGCTGGCCACGCTGCCTTGGATGGAGCTCAGGACACATACAGTTGCCTTTCTGCATGTTCATGTTGCTGTCTCATGTTGAGCTTCTCATCAATTAGCACCTCCGCTGTATTAATTAGTAATAATACAACAGTTAATATCTTTCACATTTCAGAGTTCACATGTCAGGAATGTGTATGTTTAAACTAAGTTGACTTTAACAAAGTACCTGCTCTCCTAGGTCTTTACTGCATGTATGAGAATCGCACTTTACCAGTGAACAGAATGGTATCATTGCAGATACTGCAGTAAATTCAGCAAGTATTTTCCCAAAGGCTAAAGCTTTTGATATACATAACATATATGTTATGCAAAGACACTTAGGGCTCTGGAATATAGGCAGGGGTTGCAAAGTAATCTTAGCAGAAAAATGTAGAAGAAAAGTGTAGAAAGTAACTCTGTCTTTCTGGGGAGTATTTGCACTGTTAACTTGCATTTACCACTAAATCAGCTTCTGTAATGCTTGTTCCAATGACTCAATGTATCATTTAGACAGAGCTCCCAGTAGCATGCTAAATATATTCAGCTCTTGAATAGGACTTTCTTCTAAAATTTACTGTTCACCAAGCCACGGCTGTAAGATATTGCCAGAAGTGAGAACAGCATGTGTTACTGGAAGGTTAACTAGTCTTCAAATTCAGCTTCTGAACTATGGATGATATTGGCAAAGTGTGTTAAGGTCAAATCCCTCTCCTAAAACCATATTTGAAAGCGTTTGTAGTGACACAGGTCTTTAAAGAACGGCTATACATCTGTGCGCTTAGAGCTAGGCAACATGTTAGCAAGACAGGAATTGAAGTGGCAAAATAAGTGCTGCAGCATAAATAGCTGTTAAAACAAGGATGGAAAGTCTTTTCTGTTCACTGTGTTTATTATAAATCTGGTGTGACATTGATATCATTCCTTTGAATGAGTTTGACTAAATCTTTCAAGTGTGTGAGTTTAATTTAGGAAGAAACGAGGGGTACTATTCTTATTAATCACCCTTTCTGTTTTTACAGGAGGCAGATTAATTTGTAAATAGGATCATTAGAGCATATTTCTGAAGCTGGAACTACAGAAAGTTAGTCTCACAAAAGTCTGGGACAATATGCAAAGGCAGAGATACCAGTCAGTAGTCATTTGAAGTGTCTGAATCTCTTCACTTACAGACACGGTTGGGCACTTGTGGCTCATAGTGGTAGTAATGTTTGGGTTTTTTTTCCTTACATACAGTGTCTCAGCCAGGAAATGCTTACTGACCACCCTTTACTATATCTCCTGGGTTTTTGGTGCATTTTTTGGGGGGTTTTTTGTAGCATTTTACATCTCTGTCTGCCAATAAGTTAAATTAAATAAACTTTTTTTCTTCTTGAAAAAAAAAGAGAATTTGATTAATCATTCCTAATCCAACACTAAGTAAAATAAAAGTTCCTTATACTTTATGAAGAAAAAATCAGTCCGATACTGTTTAAAATTCATGTTTCATTAATATGTAAAAAAAAGAAGAGACAATAGTAATATATGAAACAGTATGTGCTATGTCATTTGAGAAGTTTTGTTACTGTCAAAATTCTGAATTTATTACAATTCCTTCAAAGATAATTTTAGCGTACATTGTACATCCTACAAAAGAAATATTGATCACTGTGTTTCCACTCACTAGACCATGATCAAGTACCTCAAAATAGCTTGTTTCTCTCAGATACTGTAAGAGTCAAGCTCTCATTTGTGAGGTACTGTATAAAAGTATATCACAGAGGAACAAAATGCTGTAACGTCTGTGGAAAAGCTATAAGTTACTGGGAAATGTCCTTCTAAACACACTTAAGAGAATGAAAAGCACGTCACTCTCTCTTCCTCATGTAGAATAACTGTGTAGCTCAGTAGAACACTAAACACGTATGTGCGTGCAACAGCTGACTATAAAACATGGTTATTCTGTCAGAGACAGACTCAGCCCTCTCAGAGGGCCTGAATGTATCTGATCCTTTTGTCTCGGTTTGAGACAAGTTTAGGAGGAAACTTCCTATAATGAATGTCTCCTCATAAGAAGGCAGGTTTCACCACTCCCTCCCCCACCGATATGAAAGGAATTTCTTGGATGAAAGTGAAAAAACCAATTTATTTAACAAGCAGAGTGCCAGCAGGGCAAAGAAAAAAAATGAGTAATGTTAGATAATAAACCTCCTCAATGCAGAGAAAGCTGGTGGATTTAAAGTTCTGTCTGTAGCTGGCTCGGCCCCTCCCAAGGCCGGGATGCAGCATCCCTGCAGCCTCCCTGATGGTCCACAGGGTCCAATGATCTGGTTCTCAGATCACAGCTGGACCGAACAGTTCCAGAAAAAGAAGTCACCAGAGGATTTCGGTATGCAGTCCTGGGAAAATTTCTTGCCTCAACTAACAGGCTGCCTAAAAGCAGGAAGGTGCTCCCTCAGCTCTGCAGCAGTGAGAACGCGGGTGAGTGGGTCAGTCCTTGAACACAAACTGTGCTGAAGAATTCACCTGGCTTCTCTTTCCCCTCTCCTGGACCCAGTTTAAAGCGATGGGACCCATTTCTGGGCATAACGCAGATGATAGGAGAATACAGCATTATCATAAAATCACCCCAAGACGCCTTTGAGTAAACTTCTAGTGGTTTACAGCCATCATTTACACAAAGTATTTGTTTGCAAAATTTGTCATTATGTTACTGAACTTTCCATTGAGCAAGTGAATGGTGGTTTTATTTCCAGTACAGAGCTGACACTAGTCATGCTAGAGGAAAAACTCTTCATCTGGAAGGATAAATACTGGCTTAACAATTCTGTTCTTTATAATCAGGAAAGCATTTGGCCTGTCCACATTCCAAGCTGACTGAAAAGTACGTGGTGGTGGTGAACAAAGAAGATGCTGAGCGCTGCTGGGTTGCTGCCAGCCCTGTTCAATCACCCTTTAGGGCGACCAGACTTCTGTGCATTAACCTGGCCTACATCAGCTGAGAGGTCATTGCAGAATTCAGCTGATATAATAAAGTTGTAAGAAAACTTAATTCCCAGAGGATAAAATTCAATCTGCCTCTATTGTTTTGTATGTATATGATATTTCATATTTTAAAATATTTTTAAAGTCCCAGGGAAGTAGAAAGCATCTAGGTTAGACTGGCAAATGCGGAAAAACACTGTAACAACAGCAGTTCTCATTAGGTAGCGGGTCAGAGGCCTTTGCAAAGTGTTGGTAAAATGCCCTGAACAATTGCAAACTTTTATTACAACATGATCAGATCAAATAGAATTGTAGACAGAATTTGGTACTGTGTTCTATGCCCTATTCTACAAAACATAACTTCTGACAGCTGCATTGTGTCTTTGCATAATGTTGATTTAGCTGTCGGTCTTTGACCTTTGCTTTTATTTTAATCATATGAAAATCGTAAGGATTTATTTTATTTTATAGCAGTAAAAAATAGCCAGGACACATCACAGCTTTCTGACATGTAATTGTGAATTTGCAAGTAACATATTCATTGGGAAAACACCATTTCCTTATCTTCTTCTGTCAACCGTGCAATATCCCAGCCATCATACAAATTTTTTGTGAGCTTTTCCTGGATTTTAAGTGCTTTGCAGATTCTTATTCTGTAAAGCACTCCATCATTCTTTCACCAACTTCCAGAAGTTTAGGATTTTATTTGGAAGCCTCCTTTTCAAGTAGCAGTTAGTCCCTGCCTATTCTGTATTATAAAAGCCAAGATTATCAGAGCCTAAGGTGGTGTGATTGCAGGCAGAAGCTGTTTAATACTGAAGTCTGAAAGCAAAGATGTCTTTAGATCTCATAGTGCCTCATATGTGACCAGGGATAAGGTATTTTTTAGCAGGGATTTGCATTAATAAAAATTAAAGCTTTAGGATTTCACTTCAAAGGGAAATGTCAATGAAAGCATATCCTCTCCTAGTTGCATTGGTAGCAGAATATTAACATCACTAATGTAAAAGTTTATATAGCTAGAGGCTGCAGTCTCTCTCAGTAGAGAAAAAATAATTCTTAGACCACATCAGAAGTGTGCAGCACTTAATATACAAAGAAAGAAATGAGGAGTGTCTTTTTCTCAGGAGCAGTAAGCACACAGAGAACATTTATTTTCAAATTGATATATCTGTTATTTAAAAAGTTTAATTTTTAATGTATTAATTCCAGACAGGCATTGACATAGAAATAAATATATTAGTCATTATGCGCTAGCTTTTTCAAGCTTTACTGGTGCTAAGTTATTATTTTGTGCTACATATACAGTCATTGATTTCAGAAAAACAACTCTACAGTATAAGTCACTGCTTAAAGGACAAAAATCTGTGAAGCATAACCTATCAAATACAATTACATAGTAAAAAGGATTATTTCATTGGTACTAGTCCATAGGAACATCCAATTTGCAAATATTTAGTGAAGACACTTTTGAATGCAGAAAGTCCTTTTTAGCTGAAAGGAGGAAAAATGGATTGTCAGGGTTTTTTTAATAAAGCACAGGGAGAAGATATGTGTATTTGTGTTCTTACTGTCCCAAATAATTAAAGGATTTCAGTTCCTTTATTCTAAGAAATAAAACTAAATAAAACTATCATTCACTTTTTAAATGGAAGTTCAGTAACATTAATTGTCAGCCAGGCTTTGCTCAAATATTCAAAGCATTCATTAGTCTTCTTTTGAAATCTTGAAAATTGTTATTAAAAAGTCTGATGTTTTTAAGAGTATCATCTGGAGATTTTGTATACCTGTTCAGCAGGATATAATAGAGCTGCTGATGTTCTTTTTCAGTATTGGATGTTTTCTGTGCCTGGGTGGATTTGACTGTGATTAAGGGTTACATGAAGAATATATAATATTAAATGAGATGGAAACTGCAAGTTGGCAGGCTAATCCACTGACCTGTAGAAAGCACCATTTTCCAAAAGCCATTATCTGTGAGGCTTTCTAGCCTTTTCTAAGTGGTTTTAAGGAATTACTTCTACATTTATATTTAAATGAACCAGAAGATGCTGCTGCCTGATTGCATCACTTTCTTTTGCAAGATCTAATGGCAAAGCCCAAAAAAAGAACAGAGAAGCCTAAGGAGGATTTTTATACCAATTCAGTTACTTGTATCCAAAATTACAATTAAAAGGCTTTGCCCAATAATCATTAAGAAATAATGTTTTATTTCATATATTTCATTTTTATCACCAAATTTTCTCAGGTTTCCATGGTCATCCTCCAGAAGAGTGTTTTATTGAGTAGCCAAAGTATTACCTCATGCCTGAAGTATGTCAGTATTTAAATATTCCTACAAGCAAGTGCAGAAAGAAGACAATGGTACATTTGTGATTTCCCTTCCTTTCTTCTATACAGTGATTTAATCACTCACTCAGCTATTAGGAAAATCTGACTCAGTTCCTTTTATCCCCTGAGAGGATTTGGTCTAGTAATTACAGAATATGTGCAATATCTGTGTCAGAATGAGAAAGGTCACTGGTAGGCAACACTTACCATTTCCAGGAAAGCTTCCTAAGCAGCATGACAGAGATTCAGAGCCCCTTTTGGTACTAGTTTTTATGCCTTTTTTTTTTTTTTTAATCATTTGACACAACTTCACCAGGAGAGATCCTGACTTCTGTGTAAATCGTTTACTTTTCAACTTAATATAAAGTTAATAAAAGTTCTTTGACTTACAAATGACAAATGAATAAAATCTCATTCAGTTTTAATTTTATCAAATATGGGTGAGGGATTTGAATCCTGCTTCTTTGTGTGTATTATTCAATACTTAATCTAATAGCTACGTGTAACATGTACATGGATTTTACTATGATGGCATATAAACAGCTCCTCAACAAACCCCCTCTTAGGAGTGTGCTCTATCTGTAAGCCCTGATCAAGGCACACTGGAGCTTAGGCTTTCCATTTACCTCTCTTTTAGTGGCATCAAGTTGAAGGAAAAAATTCAGAAATACTCTAGAGTTTGAAAGTGCTGGTTCCACAAGTAAAATGCAGTAAATGTAATGTATCCAGTTGGGGATGTGGAATGAGTTTATTGATCCAACAGCTTGCATTCCACTTAATTCCAATTTTTTTTTTGCATTATATGGAGAGAGGATTTGATGCTGTATGTTTGAACTACTGTGCTGTTATTCTGATGGATAAATTGTGATTGAAAAATTCTGGGATGCAATTTTCTCAATTACACATGAAGGTATTGTTACCATATTTCAGGCCAATACACAAAGGCTGAAGTAAAACTCATTTAAAAAAAGAAATCAGCAAATGCTTTATTTTTGCTACCCCATTAAAAGAAAATGTGCTCTTTCAAAACTGAACTTTCCAATCCCAGTTAGAATTTTGTTAGTCCCTTTCCTACTGCCTTGAATGTATTTCATGCTCTAAATTTATGTTGTTTGACCTTTTCTATCTCAAATTTTTCAAAAATTCAATTCTGCAAACATTCGTGATTCAGAAAGAAATATAATTCAAAGATTACAAGCCCTTTCAAAATGTGTCATTCCATGCAACTTTGCTTAAAGTAATGCACCAAAGAACCAGGATACATTGTTAAAATCTCACTGAAAAGCAGCCAGAACCTTTTGTCTGTCTTTTGACATAATTTTTGATGTCTACAAATGTAGCATTTATGTCTTAGTTATACTTGAAACAGTTTGGGTGACAATTTCCAGATTACAGATAAATTACAAATATCTTCGCCAATTCAGTGCATGTGGATGGATACATGATAATGTTTCTGTTCTTCAGCTACAACATTATTTTTAACTAATGAGCAATAAGAGAATGTGAACATAAATTCATATCACTTTAAAAATTACTGATATTTTCATGAATACAAGCAGCTGTTGAAATATTCCTAATTACAAATATCACTTATCAAGAGTAGCATATTGAAGCCAAGTGGTTTGTATGCAAGCACATTTACAAGACTGCTATGTTTTCTTTTTTTCTCTTCACTCTTGAGACAGGTTTGCTTTTTCTTAATATGCATAATACTGGATTTGAAATTGTTTAAACTGAAATTAATACTCAGTGCTTCAATAAAATATATCTTTATTCAGAAGACTCAGAAGAGCAAAGAAGCTGTAGAATTAAACTTCTGCCTTATTGAATGAGACATATTGTCTGTCACAGTAGGTATGTCATGATTACATGCAAGATACTGGATTAAATAAATTACTTAGTACATCAAATAAATCATCTGGTAAAACATACTGTATTAATATTAAATCAAATATGTATAAGAATTCTGCAGCCTACAGGTAGTTAGAAATATATTCTTTTCTCTTTATTTAAATTCAAATCACTAAAAATGCAAGGTGTGCACCATCTGGTAAAAGGCAGAAATACCCCTTTGACAGCTTTCTTTTTCTTTTCTATATTAGACTGCTTTATCAACTCTGGTACTGAAATAGCAGAATGGTAATAAATTCAGCACTAGTAAGCCTTATTATACTTTTTAATTGTGAATGAAAAGTCTTTGGTAATGAGGAATGTTATGAGACAAACATTTATATGATGACTATGGTGTGGATCATTGCCATGCTTGTTTATTACAGTTCTTAATGAAAGGCAGCTCCCTATTACATATGCGTGGAAGTCTGCTTTTTACTGTCACTGGCAATTTTTTTGACTTTAAGCTGCATAATATCTGCTTAAAATTTATGATGTTACACAGACAAAATGTCCAAATTTTAGCAGTCACAGTCTTTTGCTGTGGCGTGTTTTCTTTTTTACTTTTCTTTTAATGTGCTTATTAATTTACAAATTGAGGTTTGGTTTGTTGTTTTTTGGGGTTTTTTTTCTTGTTTTGTTTAACCTTTGGAGAAGTTATTATCTTCCCTGGACATTGATCTTCAAATAAATCTCATATTATGTATATGGAACTTATTCAGCTAATATAGCTAATATATTTAGGAATAGATCATGTTGGGAATTACAGTCCAAATAGGATACAGTCCACAGTGCTTTCTCTAGTTATATTAAAGAAGTGAGACATCTTCTGTATTATACAGTACACCTGATATGATTCAGTTTGGTATTCACAAAGAGCTGTTGCATATCCAGATATACTCCCTGTTGTTTCTGATTATTTTAAAATTTTAAAGCATATCATAGTTTAGAAAAAACCAGTTTAGCCTCTGTTATTTACTTATTTGTCCTTTGCCACCACATGTTGAGATCCTAACTGTTGTGGTGCTGGCTCAGAACCATATGGTTAAAAGGAATTGATGTGTACATAGCAAAACAATATTCAAATATATAACACTTCTAGATGTCTATCACATTTATTGACTTTGTCTTGCTAAAAAGAGACATAAAAGTATATTAATATAAATTTTAATAAACTTGATGACTTTTCCCAGTGAATATCCTTCGATAAGAATGAAAATTTTATACTTCAGGCTGTGGAGAATTCTGTGAAATTGTAATTTTTTCTACAATTATAGGAATTTCGAATCTGTGGTGGGTTAGTTTACTCATGACATTTCTCTGTGGGATTTGTCTTTTCTTTCTACATAAATCAGTGGTAAAAAGAGAACCTCTGTATTGATAATGAAGTCAGTGAGACTTCAGTAAGACTTGCACCCCTTTGGTGCTAGAAGAGACCAGAAAATCCTCACTCTCAAGCTGACAGAGGTTAGCGGGAAAAAGAGCAGCCCCACTCATGTGATTTTTCTGTGGTTTATCAAACAAGATCATTTAACTGGGAGCTGTAAAATTATCTCAAGTTGTGAGGAAGGAGGGGAAGAGCCCCTTTAAAAGGGCAGTTCACACAAAGTATGGCAGCAAGGAGTAGTAGTTGCTGCTGTAGGCAGAGTAAGAAGTAGCACGTGACAGAAGGAAGTATGGCCTTCAACAGCATTGTCAGCATCTGTATGTACGAGACCGCTGCTGCCCAATTTATGCAGGAAGATTTGGCTTACGGGTGACAGTTTCAGGTTATTTAATACCTATGTATGACAGTACAAGTAACTGAAAAGTTTTCAAGGTCAGTTCTGCATTAGCCAGGGTGCCTTTATCAGCTATCTTCAGTGTCTGCACTGCTTTGTCTTTCAGATTATAGCCTTTCAGCTGTAGTTTTAACACAACAAACTGATCTGTGAAGCAGTAGTGTTTGTTTGTCCCTTTCTAGGCTGTGTCTCACAATGCATCCAAGAAATATAATCAAACCCCAAAATACAAACCATTTCATGTCAGACAGCAGAACTGACTACCCTAACATACAGCAGCAGGCAGTACTTGAACAGCCAATGCAAGGCAATGTCTGACAGATATCACAGCAAAGCAACCTCACAAAACCAGGATCTGTGCTCTGCTCATAAGCCTTGAAACTTAAATAAAGAGTAGAAAATGCAAAAATACATATTTTAAAATAACCTTGAATATTTTCTTCTCTTGTGGGCAATTTTATTTGCTTGTTTGTTTAGAGTTGGTTGGTTCATTTTAGATTAAAATATTTTACAAGTTCTGAGAGATGACATAAAAAACAAAAGACGTATAATTTTATTGCCTCTTCTGTAAAATATAAAAGTATACTTCTCCATGAGAAACTGTTCAGATGAACTATTCTTAGAGAGATATACTGCTAATAGCATGTAAGGATACTTCTTCTGTGTCTTAAATTAATTCAAGTGTCAGCAAGTTTGTTTTTCATTCCCTTCCTCAGCCACTGATGCAGAGAGAAAAATCAGTATCACTTGAATTTATTTTCATTTGGATAGGGGAGAGGCTTGATCTCTTAAGACCGACAAATTCAAAACCAATATTGTCTTTGTGAAGTAGCACAACACCATGATGAGCAAGGATTAATCTGAAAATAGGATTTGACAACAGCTTCATGTAAATCAGACTGTACAAACGTGCTGTCTGTGTTGGCTCAGTGCTAGGCGGGTATTCACAGAACCACAGAGTCAATTAGGTTGAGGAGAAGACCTCTGAGATTGTTGCGTCCAACCTATGATGGGACACCGCCATGTCACCTAGACCATGGCACTAAACGCCACATCCCGTCTTCCCTTAGACACATCCAGGGTCAGTGACTCCACCACCTCCCTGGGCAGTCCAGTTCAACGCCCAACCACCCTTTCTGTGAAGAAATTCCTCCTAATGTTCAACTTGAACCTCCCCTGGCACAGCATAAGACTGTGCTCTCTTGTCCTTATTGGCAGGGATTCCTTATAAACTGAGACAAGACCATTGCCGCAGATGACTGTTTTACTAATTTCAAATGTAACCAATGCCAGGCATAATTAACATATTTCCCATATTTGTTAAGAGTGTCTCCCTAAAATTATATTTCAATACTTTCATATTTTAAAACACTGGTGGTTATGGCTAATGGCTAATATTCATGTTATTTAATAGAAAATTGGAAATTAATATAATCAAAAGGCATCTGCTTTTAAACCTACCTGTCCTAGACCACTAACAAAATCAGTAAATACTTCCTGTCCAAAGCGTGAAACATTTCTCTACAGTTTTTCTCCTTAAATGCAGTTTTCAGAAAGCAGTGGCATACAACAATATTCATATAGGATCACATATCAATCTGGGTTGGAAAAGATGCTGAAGGTCACCGAGCCCAACCATTAACCTAATACTGCCAAGTCCACCACTTAATTATGTCCCTCTCTAAGTGCCACATCTACATGTCTTTTAAATACCTCCAGGAACAGTAGCCCAACCACTTCCCTGGGAAGCCCATTCCAGTGTCTGACTACACTTTCCATGAAGAAATTTTTCCTAACATCCAATCTAAACGTCTCCTGGAGCAACTTGAGGCCATTTCCTCTTGTTCTATCACTTGCTACTTGGGAGAAGAAGCCACCCCACCCACCACCACCATTACCTACAACCCCTTTTCAGGCAGTATGGTCTCCCCTCAGCCTCCTTTTCTCCAGGCTAAACAACCCCATCACACTCAGGTCCTCCTCATCAGACTTGTGCTCCAGACCCTTCACCAGCTCTGTTGCCCTTCTCTGGACACACTCCAGCATCTCAGTGTCCTTCCCTGTAGTGAGGGCCCAGAACTGGACACAGGATTCAAGTATGGCCTCACAAGTGCCAAGTACAGGGGGACAATCACTGCCCTGGTCCTTCTCAGCACACTGTTGCTGATACAGGCCATGATGCCATTGGCCTTCCTGGCCACCTGAGCACATGCTGGCTCATGTTCAAATGGCTGACAAACAACACCCCCAGATCCTTTTCTTCTGGACCACTTTCCAGCTACTCTTTTCCCCAGCCTGTAGGGCTGCATGGGGTTGTTGTGACCCAAATGCAGGTCCTTCACCTGGTACTTCACCTTGTTTAACCTCATACAGCTGGGCTTGGTCCATAGATCTATCCTGTCCATATCCCTCTGCAGACCCTTCCTACCCTACAGCAGATCAACATTCCTGCCCAGTGTGGCGTTGACTGCAAATGGACCGAGGGTGCTCTTGATCTCCTTGTTAAGCTCATTCGTAAAGATATTACACAGGACTGGCACCAACACTGAGCCCTGGGGAACCCCACTAGTGACTGGCCACAAACTGGATTCCAGTCCATTCAACACCACTCTCTGGGCCTGGTCATCCAGACAGGCTTTTACCCAGGAAAAGTGTACACCCATTCAAACCTTCAGCAGCCAGTTTCTCCAGGAGAAAATATTGTCAAAAGCTTTACTAAAGTCCAGATCAACAATATCCACAGCCTGGATGCAAGCAGGACATGCCTTTCATAAATCCATGCTGGCTGGGCCTGATCTCCTATTTGTCCTGCACATGCTGTGTCATAGCACTCCAGGTGATCTGCTCCATGACATTACCCAGAGCCAAGGTCAGACTGAAAGACCTGTAGCTTCCCAAAACTTCCCTCCAGCCCTTCTTCTAGATGGGAATCACATTTTCCAGCCTCCAGTCAACTGGAACTTCTCCAGTTAGACAGGACTGCTGATAAATTGTGGAAACCGGTTCATTGAGTACTTTTGCCAGCCCTCTGAGAACCCTTGTGTTTATTCCATCTGGCCCCATAGACTTGCATGTGTCTAACTGGTGTAGAAGGTTGCTGACCATTTTCCCTCGGATTGTGGGAGTTTTGTTCCACACCCTTTCTCTGTTCCCTAGGATGACTGGTAGCTCAGAGAGCTAGGTACCCTGACAACAACTTAAAGTCTGAGTCAAAAAATTAAGTACCTCAGCCTTTTCCTCATCCTTTGTCACTATATTTCCCTCTGTATCAAACAAAATATGACGATTCATCATGATGATAACTGTCCTTCCAAAGGCAAAAACTCTCCTTTTCCAGGCAAAGGTGTTAAGACACGCCAGTCTTCTTACCCACTGGCTTGTCTTGCAGTGCAGGAGGATGGACTGTTTATGTATCAAATGTAGTGGTTCATGCAATCTGGAAAATTATTTGATTTGTTGAGTGCAAAGTAGTCATCAGTTCCTGTTTTGCCCAGAACTGTCATAGTGACAGTCACAACCTAGAGCCTAAAATAGGTGCAAGAAATGAACACTAGGTGCTAAGCACATATTTAGCCTTACATGTCTCAGTTTTCCAGAAAGATGTGATGCTGTCATGGTTTGATGGCAGATGCAGAGAAATAGTCTCTTTTTTCCCCACTCTCTGTAAAAAGAGGGCTTTATTAGACTTCACAATATTTAAAAATTTTTGAAACCAAAAATAATGCAAAGATTCTCCAGAATTCTAGCATAGAGTCCAACCTATAGAAACTCATCTAGTAAAATGAAAGAAGTTCTTTCAGGAATTTATTATACTCTCTTTAAATTAAACAGAAGAGAAATTAGACCCTTAGCCTTTGATATTTGACTTGTATACTCCCCCTGCAGTGCTAAAAGTAAAAGGAGGTAAATAACATTTTCACAATCATAGTTTTTCATTTGATTCTCTGATAAAGAAACCACCAAAAATTAAATTTTTAGGTCAAAATTTTCAAGCCATCTAAAATAATAATTCTCGTTTTTATTCTGTGGGTGGATTTTTGGGGTTTCTTTTGCATATTTTTTAAAGTTATCTAGCCAACTTGCAATACTAGCTTTTGGGTGGTTATGTGTTTGTGAGGTGAATACCATTCCAACTACATATATTTTCAAAAAATAAATTTGAGAACCACTTCATTAGGTTTTCAAAAGCCTAACTACTTCAGAAAGTTCTAGCTGAAAAGCTGCTCATATGAAGGAAGTATTTCAATGTTAAGAATTTGGCATTTGAAATAAAACTACTTGGTATGTCAAAGATAGAGATGGATCATATTTTCAATGGTTATGCTGTAGCTGTTTAATTTTCAGTAGCATTATAAAAATTAATATCTGCTGGGCAATTAATCTATAATTTTTCCAACAAATACTCTCTTTCAGTCATGGGTAATACATGCTGTAATTCTACATCAATAATATAAAATATGTTGAAAACTATTTTTTGCATCATAGACATTATTTCGTTAATGACTTCAAATAAAAATTCCTAAATCTGTCAGACCATGACACTCCAGTGTGATGGAACTATTACATGTGTATGTATGTTACAGGCATTTTTGGTCTGAAGGATTTAGCATTACACAATGGTTTTATCTGTTATCTTCATATTGTATTCAAATAACTAAATGAAACATCTTTGATGTTGAAATATACTCTAGGATTGTGGCACTCAGTGTTTTTACTTTAATCAATCCCAGCAGACATATCTTACTATACTAGATGAAACAAATGGTACTTTTGATTTAGTTGGAATCTAGTGAGGATGAATAAACTACATTTATTCTACCTTAGTTTATGGATTGTAAGGAGCTTTGGGGTTCGGTCTGGACCGGGTGTAGACGGACGGTGACGAGAGATCTCTATAGTCAGATCTTGGAACATGCGGTTTATTGCAAAGGGCGTGGGTATAGGGGCACTGCTTAGAGCTGCAGCTGGCAGCTCTGAGCAGGCCCAAGAGAGCAAGAGAGTAAGCGGGTAAGAGAGAGAGAGAGAGCGAGAGGAATGAGAGTGAAGAAGAAGTAGTAAGAGTGTGTAAGAGTGGAATACTGAAGTCCTGGTTACAATACAATAAATCATCTTCTGTACTGAATATTCTAATTGTCACTAACCAATCTAATACAAGATACAAATCCTATAGCATTTACATACAGCCTATAAGAGTTCTTATATTACCATAGAGTGTTACATCTTAACTTCTAAAAACTACTCTTTGGACCCCTTCTGCTGAGCTAGTAGGGTCTGCTCTGACCCTTGGACCTGCCTGCAAGCAGAGGGTATTGTTCAATCAAGAGGGGATTACTTCAGTGGCCATACCATTGTTTTCCAGTTGTTCAGTAACTAAGATTTGGTATTTCAAAAGTGGCTTTCATTTCGATGTCGCCTGTAGTTTTCATATTCCCAAAATTTTTTGTCAGGCAATCATATTTATAAGGCTTTCCTGTTTCATCTTCCCCAACAATGGATGATAATGGGCAAATGGATAACCAGATAGCATAATTTTTGCAAAATTTTCAAGACACATCCTGCAGCATAAAAAGAAAAAAGTTCATAAAGTTTCCTATCCTCTGGCATGTATGTCAATTTATTCAAGTAAAAATTGGCACAGAAGCTACTGTTTTTCCACATAACTATTGACTGTTAAAATGTATTAATGGCAGATCTCATAATAAGAAATGGCACCTCTTATGTATAAATGCAATTAATTCTGTCTTTTTTTTCTTTATTCTTTCTAATTTTTTTATAGCAGAAGGTACTGGAGAAGGCCTAACAAAAATCATACACCTTAAGATGCATAAATTTACATATGGACTTTGTGTACTTCAGATGAAATAAATTAATTATAAATAGCATATGTTCTAAATGACACTTTTTTCCTCAAAAAATTGAAGCTGCCACAGTAAGCCAGGAAGGCATCTGCACGACTGAAATCCTCCTTAAGAGAAGGCAGTAATCAGCCTCCAGCAGACCCTTGTTTACACAGGTGAAATTCTAATTTTCGTTATATACCTGTATGGTAAACTCTGTGTGTAGAGATGCATAGGGGGATCTCTGGGATGGGAAGATTTTCCACTCAGGCTGGTAATCGAGGCATACACTGAAACGCCTAAGTAATGCCTGGCAGTTGGTTCTAACAGGGGAATCCCTGGGACTCTCTGAAATTTCCATCAGGAGAGATTTTCCAAAAATTTGTCAAATGATTTTTCTGCAGCATTCTGGCTGAAGGCAGCTGACAGTTCAATCAGCCACTCAAGTATTAATGACTAAGTATTCTGCACACGTGCAAAGGCTCAACCTGAGTTAAACATCCAGTAAGAATTATATATACTCATTTGCCTCTGCGTCCTTTTTGGAGCAGTTCCCACTTTGCCCGGTCAGCTCTGGACGCAGCAGGCTGCGGGACCAGCCTCCGGAATCCGGGAGACCAGAGGTCTGGCTCGTGGGTCCTTCCACAGGACCGCGGCAATAGAGGCAGGTGGTGGAAGAAGGAAGCAGGCTCAATTGTGGATGAAGTCCAGAAGGTTTATTGTGTCGCCGAACAGGGGACCTCGCCCCCCGGGGGTGTCCAGCAATGAGCAACCCTGAGCGCGCCTGCCAGGGGTCTTATGGGGGAGTGGCGACAGGGGAGGGATGACAACGGCATCGAATCAGGGAAGGAGGAGGACGGGTCTGCGGGATGAGGGACACATAAGGGAACCTATCTTGGGAAAGGAAGGGAGGGATCCTCCCCCCCAAGACCAATCACTCGACGCCCCTGCCAGAACTTTCTAGAAGCTTGGGAGGGGTGCCGGAGCGATTGGCAGGGGTCTGGGAGGAGACAAATAGAGAAAGCAGGGTTACGAACACGAAACCAGGAGGGTATAAACTGGGATGGTACAGTAACACAAAACCTAAAGGGGAGACCCGGACTGAACCAAACAAGACACACTCCCACACTCATTGTACCCAGAAGTCCAGGACAGGGCAGGTCTCAGGACATTTTCAGGCATTTGCAATTTCTCCTCAGTTTATGGTGATATTGTAAAAGGACAGAGGAGAGGTGAAGTGATAATACTCCTTCTCCTTGAATTTTTCATTCTTGAACTTTGATCTTCAGCTGGATGCCTGTTCCATAGCTAGGCTCTCACATCAGCAGAAGCCCCATTGTCAGATAATGGTACAAATATCAAGACCTGTAGTTAACAGAGAGATATCTCTTTCTCTGCTTCAGCATCAGCTGAGCAGCAGGCTCTAGGAAGCAGAACCAAGGAACAGGGAGAAAAGGAGCTATTTTATAAGCCAGAGCATTCAATAAGCGTGTGAAAGTCCTCTCTCACTATGGCCCACGCTGCAGGATTACAACTGCAGGAGAAGCAGTGAGGCAAGCACACTGAATCTGTCTCTGGCAATAAAGTCTTGTATGTAAGCTGAATTTCTAGATAGCAAGTTTGGAGCAGCTCATTATGATTATGTTTCAATAGGGTGCAGACAGACATCTGCTTTTCTGTTCACGTTAGAAGGCAGGTGGACAACAGTCTGTGCCACTGTGTATGAACTCATCTTTCCTGCTCCTTATCAGGGCCTGTGCCTGCAAACACAATTATGTTTCTACACTGCAGTTTGAATGATCCATGGAGGAACCTGGAGGAAAATATGTCAATCTTCAGTTGTCCCTGTACACAAACACTGACTACACTTATAAGGTAGGATTCAGCTCCCCAAGAGCACACTTAGTTCCTAAATGTAGGAAACAAAGCACCCATGACAGCCATTGGGGATTTAGTCAATAGTACCAGGGGGGCTTGGGGAGATATTTAGCTCATCTCAAAGATATTTTTCAAGCCATATCTACAAAAAAAAAAAAAAAAAAAAAAAAACTCAATTGTTTAGGTGGTCTTCTTCTCAGTATTCCCTAGAAGAAATTTAGATATTTGACCAATGACAAAAGAAGACAATTCTGTATTGCTTCCTTTACCAATCAGGTTTTTTTATAAAGTAGAGAAAAACCGTTACAAAGATATTTTACCTTCTTTTTCAGTTGCTCCTGGAATGCGATACCTTTTCTTTTTCCCTGCAGAGAAAGGGAAAAGAAAATATTAAGAACTCCTCATGGTCATTTTCCATTTAAACTGCGCACTTTTCATTAAAAAAAAAAAATCTTTTCTGTTATAGAAAGGTCAGCAAAATTCAGAAGCTATGAACTATAAAGTTCCAGGTGTATGTAAAGGCTAAAAATATATTTTGAGTTTTGCTTGAATTACTGATAATTGTTCTTCAGTTTTTGAATCAATTTTGTACAGGTCTGATGCTCCAAGTCTCTGTGAAAACTTCTTTATGAGCCAGCTTTCTGCAAAATGAGACAATGGCTTGGTCACATTTATAGAAACTGGAAATCCAGAAGGATGTCCAAGGTTTCTTGGAAGTAATGCTCTGAACACAACCACAGTCTCAGTGTGCAAAAACATAAAACATTTTCTAACTATAACAAATCTTGTTGAAGCAAGTTTTAAGATAATTTAAATTATGTTAGCCTAATTCTCTATTTACTTTTGCAATCTATACTTTCACATTTTTTGGTAAATTTTCTCTGACCTGCACTATTGTTAGTGAACAGGGCATTTCCTTGCACCCCAAAGATGACTTCTTCAGAATGCAAATACCAAAACTATTCGGTAGCATAGACTGGAAAAACAGAAGATACAAGGGTTTTTTTTGTTTTTTGGGGGGGGGTTTTGTTTGTTTGTTTGTGGGTTTTGTTTGGTTTGGTTTGGTTTGGTTTGGTTTTTTGCCAATGCCTACAGAGACTTATTTTAATATCTGTCTAACCCTCAGCATTATGTACAATTCACATATCTGTGTTTCTCTGATATTGCTGAGCTTCAGGGTTTGCAGGTAATGCTTTTCCAGTTCAGTTACAATTCCTCTTCTATTCCAAACATAGAAGGTTGACCTACTGAGAAATTTTGTGTAATGCATGAAAGAGAAGCAGTGTGTAGCAGCTAGCAGAGAATGTAGTCTCCAGAGAGAACATCGGCTCGTGCCATGTCATGTTTCATGTTTGCCACCACATGTCCTATTGTGCAGGAACCTCCCTGTACCATACAGCCTGACCTGTGAATTCCTCTTGTCACATGATCCAACATGCACTGTTGTTCGCACTTGATTAGAATGTTAAACTGATTGATTCACTATACTGTTATCTTCAACTTAGCCTGAATTCAAGTTTTTCTATACTGTCTTGAAGTATAAGGGGTACAAAAATTTTCTTCACCCATGATAATATTTTTTCTTTTCACTGTAGGTGATTGATGTCTCAGAGGCTGAGAACTTTGTTCTACCAGAAAGTAAAACTGCAATGTAGTCTTTGAATGTGACTTTCACATATCTGCATCTGGTATTGCCAGAACCCAAATTCCTTATCTGGTGAAAACAGAAGCAATTTAGAAGACTAACAATTATAATATTGTAAATATTTTTATTTCTTATTTGATGTTCACACTCTTTCCTTTGTAGTCTAATTTACTTTCTGGCACAATGAAGTGAGGCCATCAAATGCAGACAGATTTCTTCATGAAGCAGGTAATGCCTATACCTAATTCCTCATACCTGTGGGATGCAATTTCACATTTCTTAACTTTCTATTTGAAGAAGTGTGTAAACTCTAATTTTTCAACTTCTTATGTTAGCACACTCTTTCTTCTCTCTTGGCTCCTTCTTGAGCATTTTCTGTTTTTAAAATGGCTCAGTTTTGAATACCAAATCCATCTAGACATGTCTTGCAGTGAGATGTGAATGTAATGGGCAATATGTTACTTTTAGTTGATTGCCATCACATGTATTTCCAAAGATTCATGTCAGTGCAGATATCCATGACAGCATCCTCAGCAACCCATTTGTTATGACAAAGCTCCCACTGTGGATGTTTTTAAATTGAGTCTCTTGAATCCCACACTGTCAAACTTGTGAGAGAAATCAGCATATGTTTCAGGACTGGTTTTGGCCTCTGTGGCCAAATATATATCCTACAAGGAGAAAATGTTTCTCTTACCCCATCAAGACAAATCAGACCTTGTGGCCTAAGCAATCTAGTGGTTTCTTTTTTTGTTTTATGCCTCACATTCTTTCCCTTACACTAGGAAGCTGGTCACTGGGAATATGCAAAAAATATACAAAAATGAAAGCAAATATCCATGCTCTTTTAAAGTCTTTGTACAGCCCAAATGTCACCTTTGGCATAGCTCAAATATACAGAGTAATAAATGCCATGTACATTTTCTTGCTTCACTGCTCTTCGTGCTTCACAGGATCCTCTTGGCTCAGGCGAATTTCCCTAGGAGCCCAGAGCCTTAGGTCCCCACACAGAGATGATTTGCTGGGACGTCTCCTTCTATGCCTCTGCAAACATCTTCCTCCTGTTTTTCTGCATCAGTGCCCCCTTAGCCTTCAGCAAAAACCCCTCAATTTACCACAAAACTTCTGTTTGGTTTTATCTTATGATTCATCACTTGTAGGAGTGGAACTAGTCAACAGGTGAACTGGTGTGTACATATCAAAGCATCCCCAGTAGGAATTTTCTTCCTTGATCCATACAGAAAATGTACAGACTTTTTCTGGCACTAAAATCCGGCTTAAGATATCCCTGCCATTCTGGGTCACTCATCTTTGCTCTTATCACTTTTATATTTTATTCAACCTTGTTGCATTTCACCCCTTATGAATAGTGAACTAGTAGTAGCACGGTAAAGTTCTATGGTAAAATTACACTTTTCTAAAAATTAAGACAATGTAGTAGGGTAGGAGATTTCAAATTTTATTTCAACTTGCTATAGTTTGAGAAAACCACGTGGAACTATATACTTATTTGAGGTCTTGTTTAGTAAAGTCTAAGCAGTTATCACTAATTTTTGATCGTTTGTGCTGACCCAAACACGCCAGAATAACATATGCACTGGTATCCATTGCCTGTCTATTCCACACTGAAAAAATAACTTTTCAGAAGAAGAGGAAACAAATCATTAAGCTTTATTAAAAAGATGAATCTTAAAATTTAACAGAAGTAATGTAGTAATCTCCCACTGTCCTGCTGATGTTTCCCAACTGCTCAAAGCTATCTGACCAAGGAATGCCACTTTTCTTTGTATCTCCTAAATGTATTTGTTGGCATAAATGCTAAAATAATTTTGAATGAATAAAGGTTTCCTGTCAGTCTGTTCATGTAATGAGGAATTAACATTTAATTTCCAATAATAACTTTGATATCAGTACAGTATGGCTGAATTTATTTTCTGATTTCTAAGAACAGTATTTCAGGTCTGTTCTCCATCTGCCATCCACTATGTGTAACTAATTTCCTGTCAAAGACAAGAATTACTCAACTAGAGTAACAATAGTTTACAGTAGCAGGACTAGCAAAATTTTGAATAGTCATATATTTTTGATTTTTAATTTGGTTGTTAGTTAAAACCATTGTGTATTCTCTGCACATCTGTGCTATTGTTATGCTTTACTTTTAAATGTGATGATATTTCTCTGTTAAGGCTTGAAGTATTTTTGTAAAAAGGAAATCAGTGAGGTATCTCGAGTTGAACAAAATTATATTATCTCCTTTTTTCTTTACACAGACCTAAATGGGCTTTGGTTAAATATTCTAGTATTGAGCACTCACTTGCATTTGATTAGGTTTGCATTCAGAATATAAGGGTGTTCTAGGTGTCCTGTATTTGGAGAATTGTATTATTTGGATAAATTGAATTAGATTGCCTCAGTTCTACTCGTTCCTTCAGAATAAAAGTTGTACCTACCTTATCAGCTCGTAATGATCCCTTTGGCTACATACAGCCGAGGAATGATCATAGCTTATTACTGCAGGCCTGGTTCCTACGGTATATCACCGTGTCCCGCAGCCATAGGGAGGAGGAGGAGGAGAAGATCCAGCAGGCAGGAATTGTGCAGCAAGATTGATTTATTTAATTATTTTACAAACTCTTTTATAGACTTTTTTCTTCATAGTCTAATTGGACAAAGGACCAGCCACCCCTTGGGGGTGATTGGCCAAAATCCTAAAACATCCATTATCAAAATATTTTCTACTATACCATAAACAAGACTTTTCAAGGTTGCAGGTGGCTTGGTTGTTTACATTTCCTGCTACCTCTTCTGTGAGAGAGAAAAAGTCTCTCACGGGCTTAGAAAAATAACAAGAAGATCCTCACTAACAGCATTTTTGTACCTACAATAGCTGTAGTGTGAAGATTTTATTCTGGCCAGGAAAGAGTTCTGCCTCCTCAGTGTAACAATATAGTACAGAGATCAAATCAGATCTTTAAACATTCATTTACAATTTTCACATAATGGAACTCTGGTTCATGCCTGTTTAAGTAAATTTACAGCACCAACTGTGATCAGATGCAGGGGATCAGTTCTGGACACAAATTGAGTTACTATATGCAAATATGTATTTACTGAACTACTTACTTTTATTGGTACACTGAACAGTTATTTTTCAAAACATGTCTTTTTAAGAAAGTATTTATTAGAAAACTTCCACAATTCCGCGGCAGATCTTAAGTAGTCCAGCATATACTAGAATGCCCGTAATTATATGCTGGCTGAGATTTTTAAAACTGTTAGTTAAATCGCAGAAGGAAACCCAATCTGATTTTTTTTTTTTTCCTACAGTACTAATAATATTTTCACTGTTACTTTTAAAAATATTTATCTATTATGTTAAACCTAAGCAATACTTACACCACAACTTGAAATGAAATGCACAGATTTATTAGCAGTGTTTACATATTGATGCTCATGACAGTTTGAATATGAAATACTAATCTGACTTTGACATTCTTGATTTCTAAGAGATATATTTGTGAGTCAGTAATTTCATTTCTCTAGGCTTCTTCTCTTTATTGCAGTGTAAATTTTGTATTACGAACAGTCACATTTGGGTGGACGTTAAATAACTATGACCATCAATTTGTAGGCACTGGTAGCAAAATTGTTAGAACCTTATGCGGTGGACTGCTGAATATTTTACCCAAGTTGAGGAAGCAATAATTAACTCCTGACTGAAAGGACAAGGCTATACCAATGAGCAAGTTGTGCATTCATGACAAGGTTTTTCGTATCATCCCTGGGGAATCTCTTATTCTAGTGCATCAGAGTGTGATACTGGCCTGATTCAGTATTAGCACATAAGTTCTTATTACAAAATAGATTAATTAAAAAAAAAATTAAATCATTTCTAGCCTAGCCAAACACAGTTTCTTATACCACTGAGCGTATTTCTAGGTTTTTAATACTATGGGACAACTTTGAAACTGCAAGTTTCTTGGTAAGTGTTCTGTTCCATACTTACTACTGTTTTTTCTTTTTGTGGTGGGCGGTGAGCCTGTGGTACGAGGGACAAAGAAAGTCCTCGGGTGAAACAGTCCCTACTATCAGAGAACCTCCCCACGTTAGGGTGAGAAAAGAATCTTCCCCTAGGATGCTTTGCCCTGCTATGTTAATGTACCCCAGTTCTGCTTCCCTGGTTGACCGTTGGCCTCTCCACCCCTTTTTTACTTTATATGTCCCATGCCCTAGAAGGTTCTCCACTCCAAGTTACCCCCATTGGCCCTTGCCCATCGCCACTCTCCCAGAGTTTTCCTATTGGCTCCCATTCCCTAGTCCCGCCTTTGTACTGCACTCATGCCCTCAGATCGTTGGTCTCTGATGCTCGATTCGCTCCCATACTTAAAAAACCTGGACCCTCTATTGTTCCTTGTCTTTGTCCGTGGAACCCTTCATGGTGTGACTGCAATAAACCGCCATCCGAGGAATCCCATACGAGGCTCTTTGTCGTTGACCCATCTACTGGAGCTATCTGTGCGTTTGTGCTTGCATGCATGTGTGAGCGTGTGGTGGTCCTGTCGAGCGGCTTCACTAAGGAGACGCCTTTAAGAAGGTCGTGGCATCGCGCTCCGGCACTGCAAAGCCACAGCGGACAGCTCGTGACACCTCTTCTTACGTAACCTAAGAATTTAATAGATTTTGGAGCATTGAGTTTCTGACTAAATTGCGTGGAGTAGACCTTTTGCTTTTTTTAAGGTGTTTCATAAAGCCGTACATATTCAGTGTAGCTTTGAAAATCATGCTGCAAGAAAACGGTGCTCAATTGACAACACAGTATGTGCTGCCCTGGTTAATTTCCAATACTGGCAGCTGAGGCCAGGTCTGCATGGCCTTTGTTGGCTATTTGACTGTTATGCAGGGACCACAGAATGACAGAATGGGTAAGGTTGGAGGGGACAACTAGAGGTCATTTCTGCTCGAGCAGCGTTTCCTAGAGCATGTTATTCAGGATTGTGTCCAGATGCCTTTTGAGTATCTCCAGTGAAAGACACAATCTCTCTGGGCACCATGGTCTGGTGCTGTCACCCACAAAGTAAAGAAGTTCTTCCTCATGTTCAGGTGGAACTTCCTGTGTTCCACTTTGTGCCCGTTGCCTCTTGTCCTGTTGCTTGGCACCACTGAGAAGAGCCTGGCTCCATCCTCTTGACACTCCTCCTTCATACGCTTACAGACGTTGATGAGGTTCCCTCTCAGTTGTCTCTTCTCAAGGCTGAACAGGACCAGTTCCCTCATCCTTTCCTCATAAGAGAGGTGCTCCAATTCACTTAATTTCATCAGCAAATTCCTTTGCTGGACCTGCTCCAAGAGCTCCACATCTCTCCTGTCCTGAGGAGCCCAGAACTGCACACAGCTCTCCAGATGAGGCCTCACCAGGGCTGAGCAGAGGGGCAGGATCACCTCCCTTGACCTTCTGGCAATGCCCTTCATAATGCACCCCAGGATACCTTTGCCCTTCTTGGCCACAAGGACACACTGATGGCTCACAGACAGCTTGTTGTCCACCAGGACCCCCAGGTCCTTCTCTGCACAGCTGCTTTCCAGCAGGTCAGCCCCCAGCCTGTCCTGGTGTGGTTATTCCTCCCCAGGGGCAGGACCCCACATTTGCCCTTGTTGAGTTTCAGACAGGTTTTTTTTGCCCATCTCTCCAGTCTGTCCTTCTGAAGGGCTGCACAGCCCTCTGGGGTATTGGCCACTTCTCCCAGCTCTGTGCCATCAGTGAACTTGCTGAGGAGGCCTCTGCCCCTTCATGCAAGTCACTGATGAGTAAGTTAAACAATACTGGGCCCAGTACTGAACCTTAGGTAACACCACTAGTCACAAGCTTCCAACCAGACTCTTCCACTGATCACAACTCTCTGAGCTTTGCCATTCAGCCAGTTCTCAATGCACTTCACCATCCACTTGTCCAGCCCACACTTCCAGAGCTTGCTTATGAGAATATCATGGGAGACAGTGTCACATATGAGAACATCAGGATTTAAACAAGGGGACTCCTGAAATAAAATCTATTATAAATATCGTTGGGAGCAGAGCAGCCTGTCATAGTCACTGCTAGACAAAGTGAAGTGCAACTTCATAAAATGCCATGTGCTGAATCTCTAGTTCAAAGTAGTGTAAATCTGACAAAAGAGGCTGTAGTTACAAGACATACAATGGCTCAGCAGCTCTATATTAAACTTTTAAAATGTTGCCTACACTCCTCCTAGAATTAACATTGCAAATTATGTTACCAAACTATTCTGAGAACATATATTTCTGAGCTTTGTGTAGATATTCGCAGCAGTACAACCTCCCCCAGAGAATTTACTATATAGCCCCACAGATGTGCAACAAACAAAACAGAGACAGAATCAAGAGGGTCATGATTGGTTGAGAGTTACACTGGCTTACATCCCTTCAACCAGTAGCATCACCAGTGGACTAGCTACAGCCTGATGGTGGTACCCATATGACAAATTTTCCATTCACCACCTCTTTATCAAAACCAATGTATAATGTAAAATCATGGTTGTGCAAATAGAAGGGTAAGGTGTTTCTTGCAAAATTCAAATAATCACTTGCCTTGCAGTCTCCTGGAGAAGTCTGTGTCATTTCTCTATTTTTAATTCTGAAGTCTGTTTTTTATCAGTCCTTACTCAGTAAAGCGATTTTTCAAACTCAGTTTCCCTTTGAATGAAGCTAAATAAAAGTCTCTAGCTTGTACAGGCAAAATCACTTTAATTTAGCTAGCCTAGGTGTCAGGAGCAGCCAAGATGTGGCTCACAGATTCCTTCATGTAACATTTAAAACCATTGGTTTGTACTCAGAGACACGGGCAAACCAAACATTTCTATTCTTACTGTTATTTAAGCAGATCATATCCTTGCTACAGCTTTCATAGAGAAATCTTTCAACTTAAATCAGCAGGACTTGAACAGATGCTGATTGTCAAATATACGCCTAACCATTTTGCTAGTCTAGGTTGTGGAAATAAGGACACTGAGCTGATCTGTGTCAGAATAATCTCCATAGCTCAGAACAACTGCTGAGGAGAGCAGCTGGTACAGGCATCATTTGTCATTATGTTCCAGTATTAGCGTATTACAACAAGACTTCAACTTAGAAATGTTTAAAAATCCACCCCAAAACTCCACTGACATACATTAAAAATATTAAGGTACTGTTCTCTAGGGTCTATAAATGTTAAATTTCATTCAGTTTGAACTACCATTACATTTCTGTATGGGCTGGGGCCTCTGGAGCTGCTGGAACTGGCTATACACTATTCACCAACACACTAGCAAAAGTTTTGTATTCATAAGCATATTTTATAGATTTTCTTTGAATGTAACAACACCTAAATGTTGCCCAAATTAAAGTGCAAACACACAATACAAAATCTGCACAGAACATATTTGCCCAGCTAGCTACATTCAAATCCGTGTCTGTGAATACAGAAATAATCATCATCTTTAGAACAGAGGCTTTATGCTGTTTTCATGCTCTCCAGACATTCTGAATTAGGTTGCCAAGACCTCATCTTCCTTTGCTATGCTGCATCTTGTCACATGAGGGATCATAAACACAGTAATGTTACTGAAAAAGCCATCTACGTGATAAAGCACACCGAAACAAGTATTCCAAATTACAGTTCTGTAGATAAGTGCAGGTCCCTTTTCACAAAGGTCTAATACTTCCTGGCTCACTGACTTCTGGGGAGCTGATATTTTGGACTTTCCTTGGATATTTTCTGTTTTCTTTAGGTAGGTTTTTTCTAAATCATTTCTCACATAGCCATAGTTTTAAGAGTCTGCAGAGGTGTTATTAAGTCTTTCTATTTCATATAGTACTCTGTGGGGGTTGGTTACCTCTTATTCAGAGTTTGTGGATTGCTGGGGTGGAAGAGTCGAAAGTCTTGACTGCTGATGGATAGGCTTCCTTAGCAGCCTATATACACAAAATGTAGAAGTCACACTGGAACTTCTGCTCTCCCCATTATCACAATGATCATTATTACAAAAATAAAATAAACACTCTACTGTGCAAGCCATTGGAAGTTGATCATAATATATAGAAAGAAGTAATCCCCTGCAACTACCTCCAATAAATAAGTAGTTGTTTTTGTGTAAAACCTTTTAAAATGCTGTCATTTTCCATGTTTTACTATGATGAAAATAATATTTACAAATCATGAGTTATAATAGTAAAAATTTTAAAAATAAAGAAATATTTTCCCTGGAAGAACCCAGGTCTGTGTACCTACTTCATTTGAAGGACAGTTGTGCTAATTTTTAATATCGAAGTAAAAATGTGCTCGTTTGCAGGCTGCTAATGTTGGCCCAAAAAATGACCCTTGATGCTAAAACTTAGAAGTACCGAAAAATATTTTAAAATATACTTGGTTATAGAAGTATGGTGAAATATTTCTTGAAAATAATTAAAAATTGAAATTACAAAATTCCATTCTTACTCACAAAAACCATGGCTACTTTATGTATTTAGTCCACCAACGTTTTTTAAAATTTTACAATATATCTTAAAATGCTAAAAATTATACGATTGCCAGACGTCAATAAAATACATCCTATTAATACACAGTAATTGAAAATACTTTGTTCATGTGCATGAATTATAACATTTCTCTCCTACAGCCAAGGAGTTACCTAGTTGTGGCGGTTTGACTCTGGTTAAGCGCCAAGCTCGGTGAAAGACTATTCACTTATTTGCCTCTGCTATAGCTGAGCAGAGGAGGGGAACTTCATTTTCATGGGGTGAAATAAGAATTATTGAGGAAAAAGGAAACTTCAAGGCAAAACAGGTCCAAACTTAAACAGTATGAAGAAGATTTATTATTAAGAGGATTAAAAGTAAAAAGAGTAATGAAAAACCAAAGCAAACTTTCAGAGCAGCTTTCTTCCCCAATCCTCCCTCTTTCCACTAACCGCACAAGGAAACAAACATGGGGTTTTGGTCAGTATTTCATTTCCTAAGAGTCTTTCTTTATGTTTAAGGGAAAGAGTTTCTTCTGCTGTGCCATGGTATCCTTCGCACAGGAGAGAATTCTCCGTGAACTTTTCTAGTGCGGTTTCAACTTTCACAAGCAACAGTCCGCCCAAAATGCTGCAGTGAAAATCCCTCCCATGAATCTCGCTGTCTTCTCACAACTGCCATCATGGGTCATAATAGTTCATGGAGTTTAGTCTTTTAAGGATGAGCTGTTCTAGCCTGGAAGCAAAGGTTCTCTTCTTCAATCTCTAAAAGCCTCTTAGCATCT
This sequence comes from Corvus kubaryi, assembly GCF_017639235.1. Classification (NCBI taxonomy): domain Eukaryota; kingdom Metazoa; phylum Chordata; class Aves; order Passeriformes; family Corvidae; genus Corvus; species Corvus kubaryi. The sequence goes on along the minus strand of NW_024582056.1, from coordinate 1,617,214 downwards.
GTGCGCTCTAGTGTGAACATTCCTCTTCACGGGCTGCATGTAGATCTCTGCACCCCGCCATGTACCTCAATGAATTATAGGGAAAAGAATTTGCTGTATTATAGTCCTCACCACAACTTGCAGGACAATTTTAGCTCCGGTGCTGGGAGCGCCTTCGTCCTCTCCCTTTCCTCACTGACTTTGGTGCCTCCATGTTGGTTTTCCTCACGTGATCTCACTTTTCCTTTTCCTCTGACTTGGAAGAAATTTAGTGTCTGTAAGTTGCAGCTGAGAAGTTGATCTTTTCCAGGCTCTGCATCAGGGAAAGACTCGCCCTGTGTCTCGCTGTCAGCTGCGTGGTGTTTCTTACTCAGCTCGGCACGAGCTTCTCTGGCCTCAGGGGCCCACGGGCACCGCGCGGGCTGCAGCGGCTTCAGAAGAATCTTGGCCGTGTGGTCCCAGCCTCAATGTGGGGGTGATGTTTCCGGCCACGCAGCTGCTCGAGGCACCGGGGTGGCTCTGTGTGGTGGCCCGGCTCTGACCACCATTCCAGGAGGACCTGGGGGCTGTCTCCAGGAAGGGGTCCGGGGGCCCCTCCCTCTCACCACCCCTCACAGGGGAACAAGGAGAAAAGGAAATTCTCGCAGACTCTTCTTTCTTTAATATGTACATTACAGAGTTGTTTCCAGCTTGTCCAATTGGTCTAGCAACCTGCCCATCAGCTATTGGCTCTGTGCCAGTCACAGAAGTTTTGAGCAGCTGTTTTACCTCTTTTTTCCTTTGCCTCCACAAAAATTGCCAATCAAGTTTTGCTAAACCACCACACTAGTGATAATGTAACATCTACACATCTAGTAAAAATATTGCTATCTGTCACTCCAGGATGCAGTTGTTTCACCTCAAACATTGCTTTGCTGTTGTAGTGCATTTGATAGGGATGAGAAAGGTGATATTACTTCACTAAAGGCTTTTGTCTTCACACTTGTAACTAAAATTTTTGTTCATACCATTCCTTCTGATTGTGTCTTGGTTTTTTTACATGTTTCCTACAGCCATAGCAAATAAAACTTTCTCCATGCTCGTTCACTCAGAATGCTGTTGCAAACATTTTTTTTCTTGATCTTTTACTCTGGGCATGTTAAAACTTCTACTGGAACCATTCACTGATACATCTTCTATAGTCAGTAAAGCTTCGACTTAATTCTTCCTAGCTTAGTGTCATCTTTTTTGCTCATCTCTCAGTCTCCTTTCATCCATAGGAAGGAACCCTTATTCCAGTATGCCTATATCTCAACCATGAAAATTCTTTCCTTTTACTGTGAATGCCACCCTCCACTTTGAAGAGACCTCCCCATCTATGCATTTTTTGTATTATTGTCTTTCAAATTTTTTCTCATAACTCTTCTAAAATCACACAAAGAAACAAAGAGTTTCCAATGTTTCAAGCTGCTCTGTGTGCCGTGATCAGCCTGTATTATGGTGAAGAATTGTCCTGTATTTTTTCTTTATATTTTCCCATCTATCTTTAGTGATATTTTCTTCTCTTAAACTAGTCTTTCAGCTTTGAACTTTTCATATGCACTGACTAACACAATATCCACAACTGGAGTTCACATACATTTTCTTAATATGTTATAATAATGATAAATGTTTTGTTGCTCATCCATGGGAACACCATAAGGAAGACCTTGATTGGATCATAGGCATGGGGAGGGATGTGCCACAATGAAAGGTATTAGGTTCCAGGTGGTGTTTTCCATATGGGAAAGGCTCAAGAAGGAAGGGATGCATCCTGCACATCAATATCTGCCTGATATTGGAAGCTCTGCTACTGGATCATATTTGGAACCTTCTGGCAAAGTGGAGTGAGAACATCTTCAAAAAGTAGTCTGCTTATCAGCTGAGGGAGATGGGCACATTCCCATAATTCCTCCTACAATTTATGGATGGAGTTATATCTTGAACGTCAGTGCACAAAATATACAGCATGGGAAGTAAAGAGAAAATAGCTGTTGGTGCAGAGCCATACAGCTACAATCTGAGAAATCTGGTAGCACAGCTCATGTAATCTCAAATGCTGCACTGATTCTGACTGGGATAGAGTATTTTTGTTCATAAGAGCCTGCCTGGTGCTATATTTTAGATTTGTGACTAAAGCAATGTTGATAACCTGCCACTGTCTTAGCTGTTTCTAAAAAGCATTTGCACAGCACTAAGGCTTTTCCCCACTCTGTCCCAGTAGGTAGACTGGGAATGCATGAGAATTTTGAGGCAGATACAGCCAGCACAAACTACCTGAACTGTGTATAAGGATATTCCATACTATACATTGTCATGCTCAACAATAAAAGCTCAGGGAACAGAGACAGAAAGTGAGACATTTATGGTTATGTCCTTGGTCTTCCCAACTAGGAAATAGCTGGACATCTGTCTGCCAATGGGAAGTGGTGAATAAATTCCTTGTGATGTTTTGCTTGCATGTGCAGCTTTGCCTTTTATCTTGATCCACCAGTTTTTCTTGCTTTTACCCTTCTGATCCTCTCTCCTATCCTACTGATGGTGAGTGAGTGAGCGACTGGGTGGGGACTTACCTGCTGGCCAGAGTCAACCCAGCATAAATGTAGAAAACCCTTCTGTGGAACAGGCAACAGATAATTTGGGATCTTACGTAATGTGATCAGACTGCAGGCCAAAAAAGGGTAATTGCTGTGAACATTTGCAACAGACTGACATTTGAGAACAGGGGAACAAAGCCCCCTTTAAAACACCCTCACAATAACAGGTCCTGGATCTCATGGAAGACTTTACCTGACATTTGCTGAAAGGAAAACTTGGAGAGGCTCAGATTTCTAGAGTGTGTCAGGATCAATTTCTGATTCAGGTTTTGGATGGCCAAACTAGAGAAAGTGCCCTGCTGCATCTACTGTTCATGCAAAAGAAGAATGGTCATGGATTTTAAGATCGATTACAGCCTTTGCTTCTGTGACCATGCCATTGTACAATTTTAAATTCTGAGGTAAACAGAAAAGGTAGATAGCAGAAAACAGACCCTTCAGGGCAGCAGACTTGGGAACTGGCCAGCAGCTTCCCCTGAATGGCCTTGTCTTCCCAGGGATCTCATTCTTAAGGGCATGATAGCCCATGACAGCTTGCTGATCTTCAAGGACAATCTCCTCAAAGCATAAGAGTGATCTACCGTCATAGGCAGGAATTTGTAGAAACACAGAGTGAAAGGACTTTGGAGTTTTGTCAAGGCTAAGTGAATAAAGTGCATACTAGAAGCTCCTTTATTTGAGATGTGTGAAGGTACAGACAGCTATTAGCTGGAATAATATTACACTGGCACAAGATAATGTTCAGGAGAAGAAAAAAGAGGCAGTGATAAATTTAATCACTAAGTAGGCCTGAAGGAGGATAAATATACTTTTACTAGTTACTGTGGGAAGTTTATGAATTCACCTATATTAGAAGTGAGCAGACTGTATTGTAAATAAATTATTAATTGAATTTCAATAAAATTTAAAAAATAAGTATTTTGATAAAGTAATGAATTGAGATAATCTGAGAAAGGTGCCAAAAACCTGTGAGCTAACCTGAAGAATGATATATAGCATGCAGGGAGAAAAGGTTGCAGAACACTTCAGAAGATTAATAATGTAAAGTGTCTGACCCAGATGAAATGCCAAAAAACACATTTAAATCATAGAAATTAAAGGAATCAAATAGTTTGCTAGGCTACTTAGTAGTACTCTTTGGCCATATATTGTATTAGCATAAAAGGTTTATTTTTCTTATTTTAAATATAAAGGAAATATTAATTCTTTTATCAATTATTCTAGAGGTACACTAACTTAATCCAGAATCTGAATGACAAAATGACCATAAATCTTAAGAATAAATGAGTCTGTTATACGAAAGTAATGACAAATATTAAACTGCATCTGGAATTAGACTTGAATCCGTTTATATCTGCAAATGTTACCTGTGAGGCAAACAAGAATAGATGAAAGGAAACACCTTGAAACATTATGTTCTCTCGTGGTTCTATTTTCTGCACAGAATAGTCATTCCTCAAGACAGCTATGACAGTGCAACTTGAGCAGGCTGGACTTGGAGTGTTAGTAAAACCAAGGACATGAGCAGTGAAGAAAAAATCAGAACACTTTGCTTCAAAATAGAAATTAAAAGTTTAGCACAGCTGAATGGCTGGATGATGAAGAAATGAGAAGGGAGAGGGAGAGGGAGATGAAGAGGGAGAGGGAGAGGGAGAGGGAGAGGAGAGGCATGAGGATTTTGGTGGTACTCTAAAGACCTCTGGTGGTATTTGTAGAACCATTCATTGAAATGAAGGATAGATAATTTGTGAGGACAGGAATACTCATGATACATAAATGCAATATTTAGGAACTTCAAAGAATTCAGCCTATATAATGTGGGGCTTAAAGCAGCAGGCTATGGTTTGAATTGCATATACGAAAAAAAGGAAAAAGCCTTTGGAAAGGAGGCTTTGTTATGTAAGGCTTTTACTGTTCATGGTTATTGCTGACTTCTTCCAGTGAAAATATAATGGTTTTAGGACGGGCCCTCTGTTTAATGCCTAAATATAATAAATATCAATTAACCTTTTGGCAAAGAACAAGTATGAGATAGGGAGAAAAAGACTGACAAGATTAAAAGCACAGGCAGCTGAAGGAGTCACAATCTTGACAAAACTAACATGCTTTTTTTCATCTTTTATGGTTAGAGTGTGGATTTAAGCATGACTCAAGTGTCAAATTCATCTTATAAGTGTATGGCATGAACAAGCCAAAGGTACTTTTGGCACCATTGAATATTTAAGCAATAAAAAGGGTTTACAATAGTCTTTGAATATGTTATTAACTCTGTGGAAGGATGAGACTGTAAAAGGATATATGGCACTAAGAACCCACTAAATGGTGTCAATCATAAGTATTTGAAGACTCACTGTACACTTTTTGAAGTGTCTTTCCTGCTCTAATAAAGCAGTTATATGTTCTATGTTCAGCTATATTCTTCCCCATGTGAGAAAAGTCTCACAAGAAGTGCTTCAGATTAATGTAATTTAGATAATAACTTCTGTTTAAATGATCAGTGTTAACAGCTGACACAAGAATAGTTCACCAACATTCTGAAGCTCTCTGTAAATGTAACATATAAATTAATATGAAGAATTAAAAAACCTATATAATTTCCTGCAAAATGCAAAGTGAAGGAAAAGCACTTTCATCTCCCACTGTAGTACTGAGCTCTCAAGCCACCCAGGCAATTAGATACCTTCCAAATTAACCCAAAGACAAATATCATTTAGCCAAAGTGTAAGCGTGCTCTCTAAGCTAATCAGAAAATGAAAAAAAATATATAATAAGACTAAGTTATATTGTATTTCCTGAATTACTCGTTGTAGTCCTTCATTCTTGAAACATATGGCCTGTTTCTCTAAAATTTATGAGCATGCCTAATGTAATAGAGTAAAAATTCCTGTGTCCCTAAATGTATGCAGACTTCCTGGCAGAAAAGTTATTAGTTCACAATTGGTACTGCATGGGAAAAGTCTCATTCAGACTTTTTTTCTAGCATAGTATAGTTAAGCTATAACTGATCTTACAAGTGGGAGGAGAAAGCTTGTATTTTCTCATTCCCTTTGAAATTACTTTTTTTTACTTTGCAAATGCAGCTGCAATGACTGAGAAGAAGAAAAAAATTAACCATATAAAAAAATAAATGTTTTGTATACTCTGTACAAATTCAGATAATGACCCTTGCTGAACACTTCATGGGAAAATTAAGGGCCTTATTTATATGTCCTTGAACAAAAGGAGGAAGACTCTGTTGATTTTTAAAATCTGGGGTTTTGTTTAGGTGAGAGAAAAAGAAAGTTTCAGCCTATTTCTTCCATGGAACATGTAGTATGTGAGGAGGACCCTATTATCTCTATTTCTCTTTATTATTTTCCCTTTGATTTCCAGGGACATCACTACTGTGTACTGCCCACTATTCACACTAACTCACAGGTTAATAACTTAGTTTGTGATAATATATTTGATGCATCTGGTTTTCAGCCTGAATGTCACTACTGCCATTTCTTTGCACATAAAGGATTTAGACAATAGATCTATAGCATTATTAAAGTAATCTTGTATTACTTTATATAGGATTCTTCTATGGCTTTATTGGACTATCTAGTTAAACAGCAAGTACAGCAAGATAAATAACCAAATAATTTGGCCACAAAATATGTAAATAAGTTTTCAGAAGCCACAGGTGGCTAATACCCAGTTTAAGGCCTACCTCAACTGAAAATTTCAACTGAAAAGAATATGAAAATTTAAAATAGGAATACTTACAAAAATTTTTCTTACCCTTTAAATGTATATATTTTAGCACCATGCACAGATTATTTCTGTAAATAGATGAAGCTGAAATTAACTTTCTAATTTCAAGAATTACTCCAGTTCTAGATTGCAGAAACATTCTATGTAATCTTGATTTATTTGTGTGAAAAGGAAAACTCCAGTACTTTCCTGTATTCAAACTATTTTTCCTGTATTTAAACTATTATTTTATTAATATACGAGTTATTTATATACCTATAGAGTTATTAGTCTTAGAGCTACATGAATTTTGTGTTTAAAGTAGTATAGATTTTATGGTGTTTTTCTCAAAACAGTATCTTTTGAATATTTGGAGATTATTCTAGGAATTATAAAGTGCATAAAATCAAGATACTGTCCATTGTACTTGTGTCCTATGGAGAATGGATAACCTGTGCTGGGTTAAGTTTTAGCAAGGATGCTGAGTGCCTCCATAAGGGAGGGTCAAGACAGTGTGTTCATTCTCTACATCATAAATTGTACAGTCAAAAGAGCCCTGCAAATGATTACTAGGCTGTTGATTTTAGACGAGGTAGGATGCAATGTCCATTAGCACCTTCTGAGCACCCAGTAAAGTAGCTAGAGGATGAAAAATACTTGTTGACTTAGAGTGAACATTTTGGGTTTTGTAGCATAATGGATAAAGCAGCACTTACTCTTAAAAAAATCTAAGTCCAGAACCTAGTGAAATTAGGTGAAATTAACTGGGGCAAGATTGTCCCCAGCCCTTCGTCATTAGTTCAGGAGGCCACCTGAGATGCCAGGCCAGCAGTGGCAGATGAAGCAGCGGCACGGCAGAAATGCACCTGTCAAGAGCAGGCAGCGACAGAATTGAGGGGTTGAACCTGGAAATGCAGGCTCTGAGTTATGGAAACCCAGACTGAGGGTTAAATTATTGGTGTTAAACAATTAGATGATGCAATGTTGATAACATCTGCTTTGAAAATTATGTGTGCCTGGGCTATATTTTTGGTCTGAAGTAATGCCAGGTGTCTGAAGAGCCATCCAAGGCCCTGGGGAATGCTGATGCTATAGATATTCAGTGGGTTGTTAGGGCAATTAGTCTAAACATGATGGAAACAATTTGATCAAGTGATTCCTGCTTTAATCCTGGTAGTTCTGAATTAAAATATTATTTGGTGGTAAAAAATAATTCACTTATGCCTAAATTATGCTGAAGAAGCTATTGTATCATCAGGTAAATTGCATTCATTTCTTAATTTCTTTTTATGAACTCCAGGCTAAAAAATGTTTGATGGTAGATTTAAGGAAAAGTCTGTGAGAAACAAACAGTTACAGCTGTAAAACCACTGATGCATATCAATACAGAAATAATTTTTGAATTTGTTCTTCTTAATGGATTGCATAGGCTGTACTTGAGCAATCCTTTTATGACCATCGCTTTTTTATTTATTAAATTGTTTTTGCCTTTGATTATGCTTACCTTCCCATCCCTAAACTAGTTTCTTACAACTCCTTTATAGTTTTATTAATTTTGACCAGTTCTGACCACTAAGCTTTCATTCTGTATGTATTTTACATTGATTTATATGCTTTTACTGATGACAACAGTATCTAATAATATGACTTCAACATTGTTATTTAAAGCTATGTGATACTCAGGAATGAATAATGAAGCTGGGATGGAAGGATGTATTGTTGGTTAATGAAATGATAAATTGTAAAGAAATAAAATCAGACAGCACGGAGCAAAGAGAAACTTATTTTTATCAAAGCCACTTTGGGGAAAGATTAGAGAAGCAATTTTATTTTGTTGGTCTTATGAGAGTTCTCCACAAGCCTCAAGGGTTGAAGATATATACAGGCTTCTGTATTTTACTAGAGAGATTAATGCTACTAGAAATTGCAACAATATTGGTAATTATTTCTCCACTGTATATAGCTGACAAAAAAGTGCTGGAAAGAGTGGTGTCTGAATATTCTTGGTCATCAAAACTAATGCAGTTCTTTGAGAAAACTTTAATAAAACAATGGGTGGTGGTAATGTATCTAATATGGGGAAAATATAAAACAACTTTACAAGCAGATCAAGTAGAAGAATAAGTGGGTTGTAACTCCTTTATTTTTTTTTCCATAAAGTAAGATAACCATTTATATTATTCCTACCCTGTCCTACAGATTAAATTTTACCCTGGTACCATTATGCGTGTATAGCTATGGTGAAATCATCTTGACTGGAAGACTAATAACTTAACTGTAAAAGATGTCTGAATTTCTCTGAATCAGAACTACTAAAACTCATAGGAAGTTATATTTCAAGGGAAGGGAAAACATCTGACACAGCTGTTGAGTGAGCCATCTACGGAAGGTATCTTAGCATACTGGTGATTTGAGAACAGGAAAAGACTTGTGAGATATGATGGTCGGAGGCTGTCTTGGGCATAGCAATCATGAAATGATAGAGTTTTTTGGTTCTTTGAGAAGTAAGGAGAGGAGTCATCAGAACTGTCACCTTGGATTTCCTGAGGGTAGACTTTGGCCTGTTTAGGAGCCTGGTTGACAGAGTTCCTTGGAAAGCAGTCCTGAAGGGGAAAGGAATTCAGCCAGGCTGGATGTTTTTCAAGAAGCAAATCTTAAAGACACACATGCCAGAAAACAAGCTGGTGGGGAAAAAGACAAGCTGGGCTTAACAGACAGCTTTGTCTTGAATTCAAGAAAAAAAGGAAGGTGAGTTTATGACTTTTGAAGAAAGGGGTGGTTCATTCTGGAAGACTGTAAGGATCTTATGAGGTTAGGTAGAGAGAAAATTAGAAGGATGAAAGCCAAACTAGAACCTGATCTGGCCACTGCTATAATAGAAAAAAAGTTTTTCTAAAAATACATCAGTGTGGTAGCCTGTTAAGCCCCTGATTCTGCGATGCCATGTTCCCCCTGTTCCCTGCCCTGGCCTTGGCCACTCCCTTGGTTTCTCCCTATTGGCTCCTGTACCCCAATCCCACCCAGGGACCACCCCTGGGCCCCTGACAAAAACCACCCGGCACCCAGACCACGAGGTCCCTCTCTTTGCCTCTGAGGGCGGTGGGACAGGATGTGAATAAAGCCATCTTACCACCCTCATGGGAGACCCTTCTCTACCTCCTTCATCACCACTGTGTTTTAACGCTGCTAGATGCCGGAGCCAGATCGCGGGGCTGTCCGAAATGGACTCTGGGATGTGACTGGTCGCACGGCCCTAGGAAACCCCCCTGAGCTGAGCTCACAGGGAACTGCAGCTTGCTAGGCAGAGTCAAGCGGTTCCAACACATTAGCAACCAAAGAAGGGCCAAGGAATATCCTCATCCTTTAGTGGATGGAGGGGGAAACATAGTGACAAAAGATGAAGAAAAGTCTGAGGTACTTAGTGCCTTGTCTCAGTCTTTAACAGTCAGACAAATTTTTCTCGGGTTATCCAGCCCCCTGAGCTAGAAGACAGAGACAGGGAGTACAATGAAGCCCCTATAATCCAAGCGGAAATGGTCAGGAACCTGCTGCACCATGTAGACATGCACAAATTTAAGAGGATGAATGGGATCCATCCAAGGGAACAGAGGGAGCTGACAGAAGTGGTCACCGAGCCACTTTCAATAATTTGCCAGAAGTCCTGGCTAAATGGGGAGATTCCAGTTGACTGAAAGCTGGCAAATGTGATGCCCATCTAGAAGAAGTCTGTCAGCCTTGACCTTGATGCTGAGGAAGGTTATGGAGCAGTTCATCTTGAGTGTCATCATAGTCGGCTGAATGTGAGCCAGCATGTGCCCAGGCAGCCAAGGCCAATGGCTTTTTGACTTGGATCAGATACAGTGTGGCCAGCAGGACAAGGGCAGCTATTGTCCCCCTGTACTCAGCACTTGTGAGGCCATACTCAAATCCTGTGTCGGCTTCTGGGCCTCTCACTGCAAGAAGGACATTGAAGTGCTTGAGTGTGTCCAGAGAAGGGCAATGGAGCTGGTGAAGGGTCTGGAGCACCAGTCTGATGAAGAGTGGCTGAGGGAGCTGGAGGTGTTTAGCCCAGAGAAAAGGAGGCTGAGGGGGCACTTGAGTGCTCTCTACAGCTGCGTGAATGGAGGTTGTAGCCAGGTGGGGGTTGGCCTTGTCTCCCAAGTAGCAAGTGACAGAACAAGAGGAAACAGCCTCATGTTGCTCCAGGAGAGGTTTAGTTTAGATATTAGGAAAAATTTCTTCATGGAAAGGGTGGTCAGACATTGGAACAGGCTGCTCAGGGGAGTGGTGGAGTCACCAACCCTGGAGGTGTTAAAAGAAGTGTAGATGTGGCATGTAGAGACACAGTTCAGTGGCAGACTTGGCAGTGCTGGATCAATGATTTAGCTCAATGATCTAAGGGGTATTTTTCAAACTAATTTTTTTTTTATTCTATTCTATTCTACTCTATTCTATTACATTCTATTCTATTCCATTCTATCTTCTAGAGAGTAGTGATATTTTTTTTTTCCTTTGGACAAGCCAGTATGGAACAAATAAAGGCTTGAAGAAAAAAATAAATGTATCAATATTCAGTAGTCATATTGCTTGAATGGAAAGGAAAGAAAATTACTTAGGCAGCTACAGGACTTTAAAAAGGACCTTGGCTATTTAATTAAAATAAATCTTAAAGGAAATAATTATTATAGGAATTGAATCAAATGAAAAAATCTTGACGTGTGTATGATACGCATTAGCGAAATAGTATTAGATTGACCTTACATCTTTCTTAGAGAAGATGGACTCTTTCACGGTCATCTTAACTGTTAGAATTTCCATAAAGTCTTCAACACAATGATGAATAAAAAGTTATTTTTAAACAAGGAGCGGGATAGGTGAAGCTTATAGAGCAGACAGAAAAAACAGAAGATTGCAACAGGTTTTACTGAATGTAAGTGTCAACTCAGAATGAAGTTGTTAACAGAGAATCTCAAAGAGGTGGATTATAGAAAAGAGATCAAATTCAACTGTATAAATGAAACATAATGTACTTAAAAACTAGGGAAAATTGTTCCTATTAAAATATAGTTATTCACAATTAATGTGGATATATTAATTCTGCCTAGGATGGTTATAAAAAAATGCCATGAAAATGTAAGATATAATTCAAGAAAATCTGAGTGTACTTGTTCCTTTAGAACAAGAAAATATATCTCTACTTCAGAAGTCACTAAGCCGATTTAGTATATAATGTGTGTGATTCTTGTCGCATGTGTGTTTCTACAACAGAGTGATATACATAGGATAATCCCAGGACCCCACAAACAGAGAGGACACATTACCCAGCAGGTTTTCAAGGAGCAGGCTTTAGTATAACACAGTATGAGTAAAATGGCTCTGACTGTTCTTAATTAAAATAGCTTATTTTCCTACTTCATGCTTATCATTTCATCTTATTTACCAGTATACAATGTTGGGCAAGAGATCAAATGGGTAAAAACTGGCTTTGAATCAAACAAGGATCAGAAATGTAAAACAAATTATAACAAAAAGGTCTGTGATGGTTTTGAGTAAAATAGCAATATCAGGATCAAGAGGCCTAAATACTTTTTAAATGACTTGATTAAGTTTCTGAAAGGGATTATATGACATGGTTGTCTGTGATGGCAGGTGCTGCATCCAGGCGGTTCATCATAGGAACAAAGGAAATAGGATTAGGAAGAAATTTTTACCATAATCTTATCTGCAGTTCTCAGATATGTGTCCTATGGTTAGGAGGTGTGGATCAATGAGAGTCTTCTCAGTCTAGCAGCAAGAAGAAACCAGCTGGAGTCAGCTGCATTCCCTTTGTTATTATCCATACCTCTGATCACTGGATTTGATGATTTGTTTGGATTTTGTGTGCCTTTAAGGACAGGTTTGACAAAACAGTTATTCAGAGAATATTTAAGGAAAATGTCAATAGATTAGCAAATACAGAAAGCTAGGGGTCAATATAACTACAGCAGAAATTGTAAGGTCCTGATTATGTTTGCCTGCAGGTAGAAAAAAGGACAGTGTCAGAGAAATTAAAAACTAAGAAAGTAACTCTACAGAGGTCTCATGTACCCTTAGGTTTAAACTGAATTTTCCATGACTTAAAGGAGGAATAGTCTCTGTTATCCCATGCTGTCAGAATTTTATGTTTGAGTACTGCTACTGTTGATGTGTACCCTTTGCTCTAGTGTTTTAAAGATGCTTCTGGGCTGCAATATCAATCAGCAGTATTCTTTAGAAATGTCAATAGCTGGCATATTAGCACTTCAAATCTATACCCCTTATAAATGGGGACTACTTGACATTCATTCTGTACCACACAGCAATACTTAGATGGTGACACTATAGAAGAGAGTGGAGAGAGAACAAATATAAACTTTGAATTTTAGAAAGTGCACAAGGACTTCTGGACCTGATAGTTTCCAAAAGGAACAGTGTCTGAACAAAGTTCTGGATCCGCTGAAATCTAGGGGGGCTTTGCTAACTGAATTCAAAGGAATATGGGTTTCATAATTAACAGATATTTAAGAAAGTGCTTGTCTTAGATTATATACTTAAGGAATATGAATTTTCCTGTAGCCTTAGTATTTAAAGTAGAAATGTGTCAAAACATATAAGGATAACATTTTTTCTTAACTATTTAGACCAAATTATTTGGATTAAAGATCTGTTACTGTGTTTGTGCTCTGAAACAACAGATTCCATCTTCTATTAGTTGTACTAGTGTTATTGTATGCTTTAAACTCTTGACTCAGAGTGTTAATGATACCAGTAATTGTAGACTTGTTACTTATAATTAGTTTCACATGGATATTAGAAAAGGCAATGTAGGTCCAACCCAGTAATAACACTGATATTAATATAATAAAACACAGTTTCTTACCTCAAACCAAGCAAATTGCTTAAAACAGAATATTCCCTGGCCTCTGTCCATCACAGCAATGTAACTTTTTGGCAAGCTAATACCTAACATCCATTCCACATCTTCTACCTATGATAAAGCCACATTCTTAAAGAAAAACCCATCAATAAACAGTGGAGTGAAAAGAAAAAAAAAAAAACAAAACACCAAAAAAGCCACTTCACAATTCTCATAACAAAAATTTCTACAGTAGTGGGATTATGCGAGGAGCTTTACAAACATAAAACATCTGTTCCTACTGTCACCACTGAATAAATTATGGTATATCAACAGGACAGTCAAAGATTAAATCTGTATGGAAATAACTAAACTACATTTATGCTATTGAGATTATATATTGGTTTGTTTGCCCATATCAGTACCCCGATAGTGCTGGAAGCAGTTCTGTCGGATTTGGAAGACTTTAGTTAATCAAGTAGCACCTCCAGTAAGTGCTTTCCAACTAGTGCAGTGTCACTCTCAGGAGCTGTGCCCTCTGTGCTCACCTCATGAAGTGACCATGCCTTTCTGCCACTAAGGCTCACCTATAAGGAAAGAAGGAGACATTGCTCAGTGACTGTGCTGCCATCCCAAACTCCAGTCTCTCTGGTTCTGTTCAGTGTGGCTGCATGCACTTGATATCATCATGGTTTAGCTACACCATTTTTAGACAGTTTATGCAATGGCTTTGTGCTCCATCCTAAGCTGAGATAAAGATGTATTTTGATTGGTATCCAAGCTACCTGAAGGCAATTTTCCCAATGTCTGCACAAACTAGAGGCCAGACTGCAACATGCTGAAAAACAGTTATTAGATTATTTTAGCACAGTGGATTTACGCAACCATTTTAAACCAATGGACTTAAAGCAGTCTCACTGCTTAAATTAACCTTTCATGTCAACTTTTATCTTACTCTGATTTTTTCAGCAGGTTTTATAATCAGTTTTGATTTGCCTATATTACATTTTTTCACCTATTTGACATCCTTGCAAGATATTTGAATGAACTGCATTTTAATGAACCATGCTGGAAAATCCATTTGTCCTCAGTACTGCCATTTTTGTTCACATCTATAATCAGCTAATATAATTAAAGAGACTGGCCCAAGAATGAAGTGTGGCTTAACATAATGGTTGCTCTGATGGTCCCTAACAGATGAAGCCAAAACTACACAGTGATTCCACAACATGGGCAGGACCAGAGTTCAGGGAACCCCACTCTCTATCTGATTCAAACAAACAGACTTGGCTGTAGGACAAGCTGGAATGGGTGGATTCAGCAATGGTTTCACTGGTGCATTGATGAAAAGAAAGAGTTTACTCTTGACTTTTTGTTAAAGGATTTGGATACAGGCATCATTCTTAAAACATCATTATCAATTTGACAGACGCCCTCTCACGACTTCATTTATAGTTTCTGTTCTCAAATGTTACCCTTTAATCTACAAGGACAAAGCATTAATGTGCAGTGCTCCTGAATGTATTTTTAAGTTTTGCTAAACTCTCTTTATCAGCTTGTGCATACAGATCATGCACAATGTGAAATGAAGATTGACAGGACAGAAGGAGCAGCAAATATGGGGAGAGACTCAGACAGTCTAAGGAAAAGAAAGCAAAATGTTAACGGAATGGAACTCAGTAGGTCATGAAAGTAGATCAAGAATAATTATCTATGAAATGCTGCAAGGAACACAGCGGACTCATGAGGATGGAATTTCATGTCAGTAAAATGAAATTTTGAGGATTAATTCCTGTGACTGTTAGTGGAAATATGTACTAATTTTCTCACAACATGAATATGAACTACTGTAGATCATTTCAAAGCACAAGTTCAGATAAATATTGCTAGTACCTTGAAGAAGAGAGAGCTGTTAAATCAGAAACTGAGCATCCTTCTAATAAAGCATGGCTGATATTGAAACTTATTAGGAGATTATATTTTGAAAATTTAGTTTAGGGTTAATGAACCAGACAAATGAAATATGCATGTTTAAAAGGGCCCAATTCACTCAATTAACATTAAGCAAAAATCACGTATTCATAATTTTGTTTTAGTGGTGTGATTTATTCTTCTGGGTTTCACTAATATAAGTGCGTTGGTGGATCTGGGCATAGATTGTAGATTCTCAGGAGTATTGCATCTGTCTGGCATGGTGTGCTGCTTTAAACCTCCTGCTCTTTTAGCTTTGCTGGAGGGCTGAAACTAGTATCTCAAATTATCAAAACTTCTTTACTTTCCTGAGTGTTGTTTCTGCCATTTGCAGCACTCTTCAAATGGAAGGGATTACAGGGTTCTTTTGAACCTCTTGAATTTCTTCTGTAGCATAGCAGTTTTCATGGATTCCAGATAAAGGAACTGGCTTTCACCAGTTCAGGAGTGGTATCTGACTTGGTTGCTTGTTGAACTATCCCCCTGGTGACTAGGCAGAAATTCAGCCAGCCAGCATATCAAAATCAGATTAAGGTATCTTCTGTCATAGGGGGTGGTGATGTGTCTGGTTTACAGCTAAGTGGGGTAAGGAAGTGTTCATGTGATGAGGTTTCTATGTCGGGTTCAGACCTGGAAGTAAGAATGGGCTTAATGAGAATCTACAGACATCACAAACACGAATATATGGTATCTATATTCTCAACTGAGAAAAAACAGAGGCTGGATCCTGTTATCAAACACACCCTAAATTTAATTATGGAAGTTCTACCAATTAAGTACTGTCAAGGGCATAACCTGTTTAAAATAACCAGACACCTTTGAATCCTGCCTAAGGTGACATATATTGTTCTGCTTTTGAAATCTTACAATCATATAAACATTTAGGTTGGAAAAGGCCTCTAAGGTCATCGAGTCAACCATTAATCCAGTACTGCCAAGTCCACTACTAAACCATGTCCTTAAGTGCCACATTTACATCTTTTAAATACCTTCAGAGATGGTAACTCAACCGCTTCCATTGTAGCCTGTTCCAGTGCTTGGCCAGCCTTTAAACACTGAACAAAAGCATTTCCATTGCTGAGAAATACATTTCTTCCAGTATTTCTCTGAACTTTACATAAATAATTGTCCTAGGTAAACAAAGCACAAACAACTCACCTCCAAGTAAAATAGCCTTCCCCTGCTTTTTAACCACCTCCATTGTGTACATCAACACATCACTATTGACTGTTAGCTACAGTCAATAACCAGCCCATCTCCTTGGATTTTTCCAAAGAAGTGTTAGGAGGAAAGAATGGCAGTGAGGACCTGCTATAGACTGACCTCAAGCCCCCCTTTTCTGTCCCTCTGCTCCAGTTCTCTCAGGAAAATAAGTAGAGGAATCAGGGATGGAAGAGTGAAGTTGAACCTGTGAAGAAAAGGGGGATGGGGTGGAAGGTGTTTTAGTTTTAGTCATTCTTTTCTGATCATCCAACTCTGTTTTACTCAGCGATGTGTCAAATTAATTTTCCCTGTGTTAAGTCTGTTTTGCCCATGACAGTACTTGATAAGTGCCCTCGTCTTTATCATGACCCATGAACTTTTCCATACTGTTTTCTCCCTTTGTCTTGTTGAGGAGTGGGATTGAGAGAGCAGCTGGAGAGGCATCTGGCAGCCAGCCAAGATCAACCCACCATAAGGAATTACTTTATCTGGCCTTATTGCATTATGTAAGATTCAAGTTCATGGAACATTTTTAGGTGTAAAGTTTTTGTGTTCATTTTTCCACAGCAAACGTGTATGTTTGATGTTACACTAATGTCATGGAGTAAGGTACAGGTTTTCCATGCAAAAGAAGTAGCTGTAGGAGGCACTGTTATTGTGTGCCGTCAGGTTGGAACACGGTCTTCCTCAGTCAGATTTACAGTCTACCTGTATGAATGGATATTTCATACAAAATCACAGAATCACTGATCAGTTAGGTTTGGAAGGGAGCTCTGGGGAATCACCTAGTCCAATCCACATGCCAAGGCAGGGTTGCCTTGAGCAGATTACACAAGAATGTGTCCAGGTTGGTTTTGAATATCTCCAGAAAGGGAGACTCCATCACCTCTGTGGGCAGTCTATTGCAGTGCTCTGCCACCCTCAATGTGAGTAAGTTCTTCCTCATGTTGGGGTGGAACTTCTTGTGTTTTTCTTTATGGCCATTGTTCCTCTTCCTGTCACTGGGCACCCTAAAAAGAGTCTGGCACCATCCTCTTGACAAATGCCTTTGAGATATTCATTGATGAGATCCCCTCTCATTCTTCTCTTCTCAGATAAAACAGACTAAGCTCCTGCAGTCTCTCCTCATAAGAGAGATGCTCCAGACCCCAACAGAGTCAGTTGCTTAAATTGTTGTGAACTGCTAACTATGCCCTTGCAAACAGAGAGCTGGCCTTGCCATGGCCAAAGAAGAAAAAATTTGAGGACCTTGAATATTTTACGTCTCTTCAAGGATGCCAGGAATCTTTCAAAGAATACTTTAAAGATATCAGAATTTATTTTGTGAACTGGTGTCATTTTAGGCGACCTAAAAGTGAATCTGTAAGCTATGCCAAAACTAAACTTAATTGACCTTAGACATTGTACTGCCTTTTGTGAGAGGCAAGTTCTGTGATCCAGCAACTAATTTCCTACTGAGCTGAAAGGAACTTTACTGTGCAGGTACTTTAGCACTCTATAAGGACAAGGTAATAAACCGTGCTGCTGGAATTAATTGAAGGTGGGCATCTGGATATGCGCACATTTGTGAAAAAGGTTTCTGATTTTATCTGTCAGGAATTACCCAGCTCATCTCAGAGCAGAATAACAATTTCCTCTTGGCTGGTGAATAAATACCCTATAAAATGACTAATGGACTATTTAATTGTCATATCAAAAAGAGCATGGTTGTGACTAATGTGCAAAATAAACCAACTTTGGAAACCTCATACAGTACTTACCAGCCTTAAAGTAATGAAGCATGATGATGAGATCTATACTTGATCCTGACTACTCTGTCATTCATGTCAAAGTTTTCTTCTCAAGAAATTAAATGCTCTTGAAAGAATGTTCAGAACATGAATGAGCTTGACTCTTGCATTATAAATCACCAAATTTGCCCTGAATCATTAAGTTATTTGTTTGAGTCTTAGATACTATCTTGTCCTAATGTGTCATCAGTGAGGGAAATATATTTGAAGAATGACATTTAATTCCAACATTAGAAAGCCTAAAGTAAATAATAATTCTTTATTTGTGTTTCAATGGAGCATAAAATTGAAGAGTTCCTATGTTTTTAGCTTTCTTTACTTGTACATGTATCTGCTAAAATCAGCCTCAGCTAATGGAGAAATATATAGCATAGCTGTCAGTTCAAGTCCAGCCTTTTGATTCGAGACTGTTTAATACACAACTGTAAGCACCTTGCTGGTAGTCTATGTGAGTGCAGAATCAGGCTACAGGGCAAAAAAACCTGAAAATTATTGCTGTCTGCTCTGTCTGGTATTCTTCAAGAGTGTGAATTATGAAGCAGTTTTCAGGGACTGCATTGCTGAAGTTAACGGACTTAATAGTAAGACATTTAGGCCCTAATTTAGCAAAACTTTAAAGGGTATGTTTAAATTCTATACAAGACAATTTATAATTGAGTAAGATGTTAATATTTAGTTGACTTCTCATTGCTTTTCACTTTATCTGCTAAATTCAGAAACAAGACCTGTGGTCCAGGGAAGACTTAGGATGCTGAAATCCATGTTTTCTGTTCTGTGTGGGCAAAAGTTTATGTGCAGGATTTTAGAGCTCTTCTGGAGTCTGAATTGCCCATGGCAGAAGGATTAGAACTAGATAATCTTTAAGGTCCCTTCTTACCAAAACCATTCTATAATTCTATGAATTCAAATGAAATACTTGAAAGGAAAAGAAAAAAAAACCATCAAACAGCAAGATACGTGGTCAGTGAACATAAGTTCTTATAATGTTTAAACCTACTAATGTCTTACAGTACATTTTTACATATTGGAAAACACCAAGTCAAAACAATTTTTATTTAAACATCTTAGTGAACCATTTTTAACACATATTTAAATTGTTTGAACTATTGTGACAAACTGCTGTGTTCTCTAATAATCAGCAAACAGAAAAATGGACAGAAATTGCTTCTAATAAAATTGTTGTTGTCTATTTTATCAGGTGTTATATTCTCAATATATACACTTCCTAACATCTTCTCCAGGTATCACAGTACTTAAGCAATTTAGATACTATCTCATCACCCCCAAGGAATGTGGCTTAAGTTCACACCTGTGGCAGCTGACAGGCACATATCTGTTGTGTGCAGTAATAGCAGATTGATAGTCCTGATGACATTAATCTGTCACTATTCAAAGGTATGAAGCTGACTGAAAATAATTTTTAAAAGAGCAGCAACTAGAAATAAATTTCATTTTAAACAAAATTCAAATATTTTCAGGTTTCTTTTTCTATGCACTGCCATCAATGTCAGTGCTACCTCCAGAAAATCCATCACTCCCCTTCATAAAGTGCCATATACATAATAGTTCAGAATATTTTGCTCATGGTTTGTAGTGTTTGAAGAAAAAACTAAATTATAAAGGAGAACAAATCACAACTTTCATGGAAGGGCTCCAGTAATGCAATTCAACTTAGGTAATGATATATAATTTCTTGCTTTCTGGTTTGGATACTTCAGGCTTCTGACATTGGTTCCAGCAGTTTTCTTTTCTGCCTGCCTGTTCTATGATATAAAGAAGCCTTCGTTCAAATAGGTGACACACACTTTTCAATTTCTTTCCCTCCCACCTCCACCTACCTGCAGCCATCATCCCCATCAGATTTACAGGTCAAACCTTTAAACTTTCATGTGACATCTTTCCAGTACTGACAGCCTTGTGTAAAAGCTCACAGAATATCAGCATCCAGGCACAGCAGTCAGAGATCCAATGCAAGCATCACACAAGAGTTTCTTTCTTGACACTGCTAGAAAAATGCATGATTCAACAGTGGGGATCATAAATCTCATTCAGACAGTGTGACCACTCACCTCCCTTCAAACCAGAAAAAATAGGTCACACTTCAGATACCTTGTCTCAATCAAGGAGATGAGAGCACGGGAGAACCCAAAAGACTTTGGACTGTACAGGGAAGAGCTTAGAGATGCTTTGCTTGGTAAGGTAGGGCACATTTCTGGATTAATGGTCATAGGAAAATCTCTGCAGCAGGAATATCTCATATCTGTCCTATTTCTTTTTGCCAGATGTATTTCCTCAAGGCTTCCAAATGCATTACAGTTGCACAGAAAGCTTGACCAGTGCATTCATCATCATTGATCAAGCTGACTTTAGGGGTGTCCTTCAGGTGCTTCTAACAGTGATTTGAAACAGATCCTGGCTGTCCTGTGTTTTTTATGGCTCCTAGTGAAGACCAATAATATGAATTTCGTTTTAATTCTTCTGTAAGGGATCTTATTTATAGAGCAATTTCTCGTGCAGTGTCTTGTCTCTATGAAATGATTGCCAACTCAGGCAGCAGTTAAACTTTACTGCTTAGGCCTTCCTTCAAGGTACCATATGGATATTACTCTCTAAAAGTAATTTAGACTTCAAAGTCCTAAGAACATATTAACCCCTTGCAAGCTGCCCAAATGGAATGTTGACTGATTTTATGAATTGATTTAACTTAATTCAACAAGTCAACAACATTTCCATTCTCTTTCATCTTCAAATGTGGCTGACGATTAACTCTGATCATTAAAACAGTGTCAAGTGCTATTTAGCATTAACATTTTTGTAACTTAAATTATGATGCATTGCTTTTCTAGTATGTTATTCTTTATGCGTATTTGAGCAATGACCAGCTTTTTATTAAGTGCTTCCATCTCCCAAGTAAGATGTCAGTAAATAAAGAAGAAAACCATCAAAGAAACTCAATTTTTGAAACTTCAGGAGAAATCCAAACTCCAGGAGAAATAAATAATCATGTAGGAAGTAACTGGTTACCATACTGGATATTTCAGTAAAGAAAAGGAAGAACTATACTAAAACACAGCATCTCAGTTGATTTTAGTATTTTGTGGTAGAAGAAGTTTTTTTCCCCAAAGCTACAAGTCAGTAGTATGTTCATGTAAAAAGTTATGGGCCTTTGTTGTGCTTTATCCCCAGCCAGCCACTCTTTCACTCCCCCACCTGTGGGATCAGGGAGGGAATCAGAAGGGTAAAAGGTAGAGAACTTGTGGATTGAGATAAAGACAGTGTAATACAGAAAAGCAAAACAAGGCATTTATTTACCACTTCCCATGGGCAGGCAGGTGTTCAGCCATCTCCAGGAGAGCAGGGGCCCATCATTTGTAACAGTGACTCAGGAAGACAAACACTGTAACTCCAAACATGCTCCCCTACCTCTTTCTTCCTCCCACTTTATATACTGAGCATGATGGCATATGGTCTGGACTATCCCTTTGGTCATTTGGGATCATCTGTCCTGTCTTCTCTCAACCTCCCAAGCACCCCAACTTCCACTCCAGGATGACAATACAAAAAGCAGACAAGGCTTTGGCTCTGTGCAAGCCATGTTCAACAACAACAAAAACATCTCTGTATTATCAACCCTGTGTTCAACAAAAATCCAAACCACAGCCCTGTACCAACCACTGTGAAGAAAATTAACTCTACCCCATAATCAGCACAGCCCTATAGAGTTTCTATCTGTTTTGCCTTTACCAACCTTTTTCTGGAACATTAAAAATCAGAATTTAGAATATAATTGATAGTATTTATTCAGGCATTCAAACAAGTGAAGGATTCTCTTTGTCTCATTAGCCGTGTGTTTCCTTGTGAGACTGAAGTGTTATGGTTCATGGCTTAAACATTGTTATGAAGGACTTTTTGCCCTTTATGGCAAAACTGTATAAAGAAGCTGTGACCACCTAAGCCCACCCCTCCCTGAATATGCTTCCTGACTGGAACTTTGCACTGTGAGTTAAGCCACCTAAAGGAACCTGAGACAAGATAAAGGTGATTCTATTGTCCAGTTATCTCAGGTCTAGGGAAAACAAGGCTGAGGGAGAAGAATGCATCCACAAGAAAGCTAAACTCAGCAGCTGTGCTGAGAATCATCTCTGGCTGGGTTCAGAGTGGAGGAGGCCACAGCCCACAGACTCATCTGCTAGGCTGGGTTTGCACACACTCCCTCTCAGCTGAGGGGGGAGGAGGAGAGGTTTGAATGTGTGGTGTAACCTGTGGTCAGAGGCAGTGAACACTCGTCCTCCCTTCACAGGCTCAGTTGTAAACCCCCCACTCCGGGAAGGCCACATCCATGGGACATTCAGGTGAGAGGCAGCTGAGGGGGTGTCTTAATCCATCAAAGACCCCCCAAAGTGCTCCCCAGGCTCATTTCTGAGGCTTTGCACCACAGGATTGCATGTGATGCAAAGTGATGCAACAGATCCCGAGTCTGTTGCAAGAGACAGTGTCAAACTTGCCTCCGCCAGAGTAGGTACCGGGGCATTCCCACCTGGCCTGAATGTATATTAATCGAACAGACTCTATGTTTTTGAGGGACCCTCACCACAAAGAAGACTGGAAGAAGAGGATCAATGGGATGCCATCAGGATCCATGGAGTAGTAGTATTTTCTACTTAGTTTGTGTCTCTGTCACCCTCTTTCCCTCCATTTTTTTTTTTTTCTGTTTCTTTCTATCTCTCTCTCTGCCTCACATTTACTGTTCAATAAAATTCATATTCTTGACTTCGGCATATGGTCTTGTTTGAACCTTAATTGGGGCAGAGGCATCTCTCAATAATTTTAATAACCAGATCATAACGTACCTTTTGGTGTGATTTGAAAAAAAAAAAAAGATGGGTAATGGATCCTGAGTTTTCATGATTCTTGACTAGTGGCTTATGAGCTCTCTTGTACCTGCTATAGACCTGCAGGTAAATTACTTTCATTTTAAATCCCCTATGTGCTGCCAGTGTGGTGTAAAGGAAGATGTGTAAACAGCTTCTTGAAAAACTAACATGCTGGAGGGAAACTTCTGATCAACTGTAAAAAACAGTTTTCAAAAAATGAAGGTGTCTCAAAGCCAGCAGGGTTTAAGTCACAAATAGTTCTAAAACTACAATGTCAAGTTCAGTCCCCAGATAAACTCAAAGAAATCTGTAATATTCTGTTAATTTCTTTCCTTTTTTTTAGATATGAAAGCCAAAGGAAAAAAAAATCCCCTTTGTTTTCTTCCAGTGTAAATAAATCAATCAATTAAATAAAAAAGAGGTGTAAAGGATTTTAGATACATTATATTCAGTACCTAGTATCAACAAAATGCACTTAGGAAATATCTAAGACTTTCCATGGTGACTCTCTTGCGATGTAATAGATCAGTCACCTTAACTTTTCTTATTGCTATTGTTCTGGGTAAAAGCCAAGATTATAGATATTTTTTATTATTATTATTTCTATTATCAAGTAGCTTATTTTGCAGTTGCTACCAGTCCACCATTTTGTGGCTTTCTTCCCTGCTGCTGCCTGAAAAATGAGATTTTCATAGTTTTTACTGTGCATGCAAACAAGTGGTTTACATAATTTTACATATATTTTCTATGTTTGTAAAGATTACGAAAAAATGCAGAAATTAATCCCTAAAGATTGCTTTTTCATTATTAAAAAATAATTAAAAAAGAAAAAAACTACCTAAACAGGCTAGGAAGGGCACTGATTATTGCAAATACTCCAGGTTCAGCAGGGCAAAGCTAAGATATTATAATGGAGTTTTCCGCAGAACACCAAAATGCTACCCTAGTCTGGTCCAAGCTCTTACTTGCACTGGAAAAGGACCAGATTTTGCCACCTTCATCTTGGAAAGAACATTACTCTGCACAAAGTGGTTGAAACTGCCTGTAGACAAAATACTGCTAAATGTGAACTCCAAAATTAGGAAAATATGTTTATTTCCATACGGACTATGATGTTTAAACACCAGTCATAGAGATGTGCATACAAGAACTTCATGTCATTTGGGCATTGAATTTAGCAAGGCTTTAAATCAAGTAATGACAGACCCATTCACATTCTTTTTTGTTGGGAATGTAATACATGATTTCTGATTGGGGCACCTTCAGAGTACCTTGGGCAGGCTTTATAGTAGATATGAAAGATATGAAGTAGATATGAATAGTAGATATGAATAGATATGAAACCACAGTGTAGCATTTTTCCTCACCCTGCCATCGAAAGAATCTGACGTGCAGTTTTCTGCAAGAAATTTAGTGGGAGTTTTGCCATTTGCTGTGTTCTTTGGCAAGTTAAGTTTGCCTTTAAAAGAAGACCTATGTTCTTCAACAGATAGTTGAGTTCAGTTGTCAGGTTATCCAGAAACAAATATCTGCCTGAAAACATACTCAAAATGCTTCTCCTGAAATTGCATGTTTAACTATTAAATAGAATAATACTAGTTTGTGTAAGCATCTAGGATATGAGAGAATTTTTTTATTAAACAAGAATTATTGGTTAAAAAATACTAAATTAGGTAATGATTAATTCACAGGAATATAATTTCTGATGCACATTACTAATTGCTGTGATGCTATTCATATGCTCTTTTCTCCTTCTCTCATCTAGGCTTGACTAATTTTTCTGGCTATTGACTACCATAGCAAATATTTCCTTTGCAACATTTTTTTTTCTAATATCACTGTCACTGGCCAGCAAAGCATCAATTTCAATCTCATTTGTCATAAAAATCAAACAAATATTGAACACTTATCGAGTGGTGTTTCATGTTGTATGCCCCTAGCCTTCAAACTTCAGTCTCATTCCTTTGTCTGTTTTATCTTTACCTAGTTCTTATTAAATCAGGTATCTGGGAACATTCTGGCCAACCATATTACAATTGACACCCTAAAGGTATAAGTTGAGTTTATCTCCACTGCAATAAATGCCTAAAACTAGACACCACTATAAACCTTCCCAAAACTCATTGTCATGTTGCTGCTTTCAACTATTTGTGCCTTGTCTATTCCTCACTAACTCTTTGAAAATCCATACAATAGTATGGGCTTTTTTTTTCTGTAGCATGAATTATTACGTTGGAAAATAAGGTTCAAATACTTTTTTTTCCAAAATATAGTGGAATGTACTTCCTTTTCTCACTGAGTGAATGTTTTATTTATGCATACAAAAATTCTGCATATGTGAAATTATATAATATATTGAACATACAGCCATTTTTGCATTTCTGAACCCTACGTGGCAGACCAAAATTATATGCAGATATTTCACATATGGCCTGAAATATAAATAAGGAAGGACTACTGACTCTATTTTAATTCAAAAGGAGAAAACTTGCAATTTTTTAATAAAACTGTCCTGTGATCTATATTTAATGAAAATCTTCCTTTATTGATGTTTTAGTGAACATTTAAAATAAATGAACTCTGGTTCTTACTAGATTATGTTCCTATTTTAAATTAGCCTTTTTTTTTTTCCTTTACATTTAGTGTAAGTTAGTTAGTAAGACACACTCCAACTTTTAGTTAGGTAAGTGAAAGCCAGTGTGTTGACCAGCTGTAACGTTTCAATTCCCAGTAAATACACAGACCATTGTGTCTGTGAGTATCATATCTTTAACTGGTTAGTCCTAATCCTACTTAGCAAATTATTGGCATAAAAATGATAGTCTGTTTTTCTGTTTAGTACATGCTTTAATATGAAGCCTAGAATATATTTCGAAGTACATGGACTAAGGATCTAAACCCATGGGAGCAAAACTTTATATGGCTTACTAAAAGCCCTGAGTTATCTCTGGTGAATTGCTTGCTTCTCAACAAAAGAGAATTGTCATCAGATCAATAGAAGTCTCCCAAAATACTTAGCAGTGACCTTCCTTCACTTCCATTGCCTATCTCTGCACCAGGTAAACTCAGAGTTTTCATTATGTCCTGAGTTTATAGCTCAGCAATATTTTCCCTCTTAGACTAAAGCTGCTGTTCTGAATGTACAAACCCATTTCCCCCATGATCCTCAGTTGTTTGATGAAGTCAATATAAACAAAACAGTTTAATGATCACAGCTTTATCTCTTTGGGGCTTGTCATACAGCCCGGTTACACATGCAACTCACCTTTGCTAACAGGGAAAGCTGTGTGCTGGGGGGATCTCACAAGTTCAATCCTTTCATGTCCTCCCTTTTACCTTGCTCCTTTCTTTGTCTGTTCAGTTCGATAGGCAATAGCCTTCTCTCTGTGGGCTGAGATCCTACGTTTAGTAACTCCAAGCTATTTTTCTCTGTGTATCTTCAAGTCCCGTTGTCTGCCCTGATTCAGTTGATCCTTATTATCCTAGCCATTCTCTCTGTGTTAAATTCAGATCTAAAGGGTTTTACAACCTCTCAGTGGCAAGAGGATTTTCTTTGTAAGTAGTTTTATATACCAGTTGTTTAATGTAAGCATGCAGAAACATAACTTAGAAGTCCAAACTGTGCTTGAGACTCGGTCTTCCTTCGCAGACAAAATTTATTATGAGTAAGAAGTGAGTGGATTTCTCCTGTATACAGAGGTGACTTACTCTGGGGCAGAAAAGGACTGACCTGTAGTGTAGAGAAAGTTTGTAGCTCCCAAGCAGGAATTACGAAGCTCTTTAATAAATATCACTTTGGTACCACTATGAAACAAGTGCCAGTTCTCAGATGAGAAGTGTTATGAGACTGACATGGCAGCGGAGAGATAATTGTCATTTATTCATGGCTATTATTTTTTTTACAAGAAGAAATGAAGGCTTATATCATTACTGCACTAAGAGTCTCCATCCACCAGCTGAGCATCTTGGAACTTAAAATGAATAAATAAAGAAGCTGGCAATATCAAAGGATGAAGCAAAGGAGAAGAAAGAAAGGCTGCTTAACCTTTAAAGTTAGCATCAGGGCTTTTCTTTTTGTTTGTTTGTTTTAAAGGATCAGGTTTTTTTATCTCTTAAATCTCCACCACTATGAATTGCAGAAGATGTAGGTAAGGATAACGTCTGCTCCATTTCTCAGGTTGAGACAGTTTTATACATGTTCAGCATTCAGTGAAATACTATGAGGGCACAATCTTCACAAGTCCATCCAAGGTGAATCTTCAGTTGGTCTATCCTGCTCTAAAATACTTTCAAATTTCTCTGAAAATTTTAAATATGATTTTAAGAAATCTGAGTTGCGTTCTAAACACCCTTTCAAAATAGTCCCACCATTAAGCTCTGTTTCTAAGGTGGAGTTGTAAAAAAAAAAAAACAAACCAGGAGGAAGAAATCATACCTTTAGCTTATGCACTAATTTGTAAGGTGTTGATACACCAGGTTTACAAGAGGTACTTCTTCTCATATGTGGAATAAATAATGGCAATAAAAATAATTATTGCATCCGCAGATTCTGAAATTCCACATAAGATTTTTTAAAAAGTTGCAAGGTCGTAATATACTTAGAATTCCATTTTACGAATGTGAAGAGAATAAAAATGAAAACTCTTGACAGTCTGGAGAAAAACATTATCTTCTGATTACTGGATGCAGCACTTCTTCAAGGCTTTTCATCTCAGGGTATTTATACAATAAATTTGGGTCATTTCAAGTTGCAGCTCTGACAATTTTCTAGCGAGAAGCACAGGTTTGGATAAACGAACTAAACATAAAAAGTTATATCACAAAGGTAATTTGGCACTGGTATAGTGGGAAACTTATGTTGAAGTTCTTCCCAGAATCATACTGTCAGAAAAATTACTAGCAAAATCTAGCAAACAAATGCCTAGATAAAATAATCTGACCAAAATAAACAGTTCTAGCAGTGTCTTTATGTAAAATTTATAGTAGGTGAACTGAAAATTATGCTAATGAAGGTTGGAAGATCTCTCTATCACACTGTTAGAGTTTCAATAATCCTATATTAGCACTGTAATTAGAAAATTCATAGCACAACTAGCTTTCTGTATTTTCTATCATACTTCCTCTCTATACTATAGTTTCCTTTCACCTTTTCTTCTGAAAATATGGAACTTAGAACAAATAAGCATAACCTATACATTTAGATCATAAACACCAGAAAATATTGTAAAAATGTTATAAAATTAGATTCTCCTAAATGATGAAAATGGAATCACCTTCTTTGAATAACCTCTCTAGTTCACTGGTATGCTACAAATAGGAGCATGAAGGGATTAATTTATTATAACTCTTTTTCTGAAGCAGTACAATGACTATTTTTCACTTTGATTGTATTCAGCATTAATTAAAATGTTTTGCATAGTTTCTTTTAGTAGTGACATTTAGAAAATTGGACAAAAGGCTCTGTGTCTGATAGTGAATAATGTCTTTGCAACCATCAAGGTGAGACAAAAGCAATATCAACTATAAATCACTATAATGAAATAAATTAACATGGAGAGATAATGTTGTGTTGAACAACTTCTAATTCCTAACCAAGGAGCTTTTTCTGAGGCTGAAGCAGGCTCAGTCTTCACAGCTATGCTGCAATCCATTTTAGTGTTGATAGAAACACAGAATATGAGTTTAATTTGATCATCCAGTCTTTCTTCTCTTAGGATCAGACTAAACCCTTTCTCTGACATTACTGCCCACAATGCCATTGTAAACTATATGTGAAATAATGCAATTTTTAATGTGAATTGCAGCTCCTCCCAGAAGCAGAACCAGTGCAATAATGCCATAATAGTGCTGAACCAAAGCACAAATTGGAAACAACCCATTGAGTGGCTGTTGTATGAGGCGCTTGTTTGCCTGGCTTCTCATTCTTGTGGTGTGCCAGTTTGGGCAAATTTGGAAATATATCCTCTGAGAGAAGGCAGGTTACAACCACCTTCCCCCACCAGGTTCAGGAAAAAAAAAAAAAAAAAAATTCCTCGAAGGAAAGTAAAAGAGATAAAAACTATTTCTTTAACAAACACACAGGAAAAGGATAATGGTGCTAAATAATAAAACCTCTCTCTGTGGAGAGAAACCTGGGAAAATTTTAGAGTCCTCCCATAGGTCTCTCTCTCCTCCTCCTCGGAGCTGGGACGGGGTGGGCCCCTCCTCTGGGGCCTTGATGAAAAAAATCATCCCAGTGTGTTCTGATGTTGAAACCATCCAGCAGAGAAGAAGGGAAAAATCAGAGTCCGAGGAAAACAAAGTTCAACTGTCCGGAGGAAAAGGAGCTGAAACACTGGCTGAAAGCTGGCTGAAAAAAAACCAAGCAGGGTGCTTCCTCCTGCTCCCGTCGCTGCTGTTAGAAGCAAGAGGAGTCTGTGTGTATATCTGTGTGTCCTTGAAACATGAAAACAAACTGCAAACTGCTTTGAAAGTTTTGCTCGGTTTTTTGTCTCTCCCCTCTCAGGCTTAGTTTAAAGGCACAGAAATGCACAAAATTAATTTCTGGGCATAGAACAGCGATAGGGGATACACATCATAAAGCCACCCCAAGACAGTGGGAGTAGACATGACTCCGAACTCAGTTCACAAACTTGACAGCATGTTAGGCTGCAGAGTGTGGGATTTTTTTGCTGCACTGGGGTACAACAGATGTATTGTTCCACACAAAACCAAATTTCATTTATTTTTCCTTTCAAAATGCAAGCTCTTAAAATGCTCATGAAAGGAAAGAATCAGAATCCAAATATAATGTGTATTTCTGTATGCATAGTAAAGTGAGAAATGCAATTCTCCTTTTTTGCTGTTTGTATATCAAACATGCCTGGGGTTTGAGAATAAAGAAAATTATATGTAACAAAATATAAGTTGTTTATTCATCTCCAACTCCAAATCAGAATATGGAGTCTAGAGCCAACCTTTATTTTTATTTGTTCCATGACAAAAACAAAACTCTAGGTATAATAAAATATGTTTGTACTCATTAACTTTAGGAAGGTATTTGTGCCTAACAAGTAATAGAAAAAATTCAGAGACTCATATACATTCACATCAAAAGACATTTCATTTTGGCTATGCATTTTTACAGCATATGTTTCTGCTCAAGAATAAAAAGGTGAAATATTTATTAGATATTATAAAAAGAGATTATAACAAATTGATTCTACTCCACTTTGCAAGAAAACTTCCAAATGCTGTAATTCTTTGTGAGGGAGAATTAATCACGCTGTGTCGCTCTTTCCCAGGAGCCAGAGTTTCTCGTAATCTCTGGAAAACCAGACAGCTGAGAAACTGCAAGAAGGAAGGGAAGCAGGCAACTGAGGCTTCAGGCTCCCAGGTCAATGGGCCTCCTGAGTAGCTCACAGCAGAGCCAGCAAGCCAGGACCTTGCCCAGCCACACTGACAGGCAGCCGTGCAGATGCCCAGTGGAACCTGTTTTATCATGGTCTGTTTTCCAGCAGAGGGCTGCTAAGGGATGTGTGACCCCACAGAAGGCTTTCATTTTCACAGATTGGAAAATTCAGGAAAAGAGCTGTTTCATACAATGTATTCCTTTCTTCTTAGTTTCTGATCTGTCCAGTATCTTGGCATACATATGTGCATACTCACACCTTCAGATTTTCCACTAAATCTAGAAATTGAAGTTAAAATTTGAGATAATAATACAACTTTGGGCACTGGAACAGGCTGCCCAGGGAAGTGGTCACAGCACCAAGCCTGAGAGAGTTCAAGAAGTTTTTGGCCTGTACTCTCAGGTACATGGTGTGATTCTTGGAGATAGTGCTGTGCTGGGCAGGAGTTGCATTCAATGTTCCTGATGGGTCCCTTCCAACTCAACTTATTCTGTGGTTTTGTAATTAGAAATTGTCTTGGGGTGACCTTATGATGTGTATCCCATATCGCTGCCTATGCCCAGAAATTAATTTTTGTGCCTTTCTATGCCTCTAAACTGAGCCTGAAAGGGGGAAGGAAAAAACTGAGCAAAACTTTCTCAAAGCAGTTTGCAGCTCGTTCAAGGTTACAAAAAGATAGCAGTTTTTTTTTTTTTTCCCTAGCTGGGGCAGGGGAGGGAGGAAGCACCCGGCTGGCAGCTTTTCCAGTCAGCTTTTGGCCAGTTTTGTTCCAGTTCCTTGTTCTCTGGAGAGAGGCTGAGAGCTGAACTTTTCCTTCTCTGGAATTTCGGATTTTCTCCCTTTTCTACTGGACTGCCTGATTGCTGTAACATCAGAGCACATCGGGAGGACTTTTCACCGGGCACAGAGGGCCTGGCCCTGGGCCAAGCCCCAGCTCCGAGGAGACCAAAGGGAGGACTCGAACACTTTCCCAGGTTTTTCCTCTACAGCGAAAGATTTTACCATTTAACATTATTTTCCTTTCCCGTGTGCTTGTTAAATAAATAGTTTTATCTTCTTCACTTTCCTTCGAGGAAAATTTTTTTTTTTTTCCCGAACCTGGTGGGGGGAGGGGTGGTTGTGCCTTCTCTCAGAGTATATATATATATTTCTAAATTTGGCCAAACCGGAACAGAAATATAACAAATTATATAATATAATAAATAATAATATAATAAATATATAATACCTCATAAAAATCTACTAAGATAGGTCAGAGATTTAATAATTTGATTTCAAATTGTGCAACACACCAGGATTTGGCCTTGTGTTGTTTAATTTTGCTTGAAATATCAAATAAAATTAAGTCATTAAGTATTTCCTCGCATTTTAGTAACACAAATATTGCTTTGAATCCTTAATGTTGCTATAAGCTTTTATTAGTAATAATTGAAAATAGAGAAAATGGTGATTTCTGTGGTTTCAATCATAACATGAGATCCAGTCTTGAGCTGAAGACCTCCATCTGTTCTGCTTTCTTGCATACTGGGAAAAAGTTGCCTATTAAAGTTTGTACAATGTGAAAACAATACTCTTGTCTTGAGAGAAAGGAGAGAGTTTGGGAAGCAGTTAGCTTTCTCATGGCAAGCATAGAGGAAAGAGTGGGAATTACCTCTGCTTCTGGATGCTACCTCTGCTGCAGGTGGGAGGGTGGTGCCCTTGCCTTCCTGCATCAAAGATCTTGGATCAAAATATGAGTTGCAGTTGACTTGGAGTTCTGGAGAGAAGGTCACTGAGCAACCCACATGACAGAAATGGACTAACCTGACATTCTGCAGGGCTACTATGGTCAGATTACTGTTCCACATTTGCAACTGGTGTCATTGCCATAATAATCCCACAGAATTGCAAATAAGGAGCAAATTCCACATGGCATGAATAAGGAAAAAGATCAGTTCATGAAGTTATTTCCTGTATAATGTGGTCCACCCCTCCAAAATGTCATAGATTTTTTATGCAGAATTTTTATAAAGCAAGTTATGTTGTTAAGGTGTTTTACTGAGCTCTTGTGGCAAATGATTTCTGCTTGAAATGATTTTACCTGAGTTCTTGCTTTGCAAAGAAGTTTGGAAAGGCCAGTAAGCAGAACATCGATCTCAGAAGTATGTCAAAGGCAGGTGTTTAAATTAATGTACAATTCATTTTACTGCATATCTAATTTCTTACAAATCATGAAAAATTTCCTTCTCTATGTAGGCATTTATACAGACTATTAGATCTAGTTCTAAATCATTAACCCCTCCAAGTTGCAGTTATTCATAATGTATAATGTAGCTTCCCTCTACATTTCCCTTTCTTGGTGGGTTCATAAATGTTCGTTTTACTTTTTAAAAACTCAGTAAAATAAAACAGAAGTCATTAATACACACAAAACCTGAGTTCATTCATTTATACAGGCAGGGAAACTTGTCACTTAGTTTTTCTGCTTCTTATAATGGTATTTTCAGAGTACTTTTCATTGAAAGCTGAAAATAAGGAAATTCTAATTTTGTAAGTAAACCAGTGCCCTTCTGCAGAGCAATCTGCAGTCAACTCAGGAATTTTCCTATGGATGTATATGCTCTATTACAGGGAAACTCCAACTTGCATTTTGCCTGAAAGGTAAAAGTAAAAAAGTACTTTGTGCTGTTGCCACCAGCTGTGAAGCATTGTGCAGTACAGGGCTGAAGATATACTGCATATATTTTGTGCATGTGCATTTACATGTAGTCAGTATTTGTCATGTGGCCAGCCATGTTCATCTAATTATTTTTCTTTTCTTAATTGTAGAAGAACCTCATTTCTTTCTTTAAGAAAGGCAATCACGGAAGCACATCCTACAACCTCTCTCCTCCACGAAATGTACTAGTATGCATTCCTGTTGCAAGCCAATCCATTGATTCCACAGCCCTTCTATAAAAATCTCCTGCATTTCCCATCATGAGAGAGACATAACCCCATTTTGAGAAATTCATAAGGGCAAAAGCTTTGTAGACAGTATGACTGCAGCCTTAAGCACAACCCCAAGGATAAGGCACATTGCAACACTGTATCTGGGAGAACCCTGTCACTCATTTGCTTCAGATCTTTGTGATAAAGAGCAAGTTAGAGTGTGATCTTCAAGCTCAGCTCCTCACTGTTTTCCTTGTTTATTCCTGTACGAAGTTAGAAAAAAAAAGAAACTTATTCAGAAATCCTGCTGTGATTCGGGAGACTGTCAGGCACATAAACCTGCCGTTCATGTCAGGGAAGCACCAGATGTACAGCTTCAGCTGTATGTCATGGTTTTTCTGAGCTGTTAGCATGTAGAGGGAGACAAAAATGACTGCACTGTATATAGGATGGCCTTACAGGTCAATGCAAATATCACTGCAGGTTAGTACAATAGCATATTGTGACTGCAATGAACACAAGAAAATGTTTCTTTTTGTTTTACCTCTGCAATTAACAATATTATTGAATATTCACAAAACTAGAGTGCTTTAAGAAACTTGCCAGTGAAACTCCACACTTTGTGTTACTAACATTTTTCAGCCTATAATTTTTATAACATGTTTCTATAAAGGAGGAAGATGAGGAACTCTTGAGTTGCATTTTACAGACAACAAGGTTGTAGCAATTTTCCTCACCAAAATGGAGTGGTCTGAGAAAGTAAAACTGAAAGATTCACTTTGTTCAAAGGACAAAAATATGAGAATGATCTCATTATTACATCAAACCTCCAAACAAAGAGAAACCTTGGCTCAGTGTTATAGCTATAGCCTACATTTTTTTTTTTAAGAATTTGGATTTAATGTTCTTTAGGGCACTGCCTGAATCACAAACCTTCCTAGAAATTCTTTGTTTTATTTCTCAGTAAAATTATCCATAAACCATGTTTTTCTCTTATTTTATAAGTTTTCATACGCTCTTTCCAGATCTGCTGAAGGTAGTCCCTATTTTCATTATTTCCCTCTACCTCTCTTTCATCTGCACTGGTTGAAATTTCAGAACAGATGCTTATAATCATCCTGAAATCTTTTCATAGTAAAGAGATTTTTCTAAGTACATAACAGGCCTCACCAGCCAGGACTGTCCCAGTGCCTCCACCAGGAGCAGGGCAGCCAGGGGTCAGCAAGGCAGACCTAGGCCCAGGCATCAGGCCCCTCCCTGGGGATGGGTCCAGCCAGGCTGGGACATCGCCCTGCAGGTGGGTGTGGGACATAGTCTGGTGTTAGGAGCATGTCCTACAGAGACAGCCCCATGGCTCACAGAGGGGAGGAGGAGTCTTCCTAGGCAGGATGAAGAATAGTAGGTTAAGAGCACTCACCCTTGTAGTTGTTAAGCCAGAGGTGGCTGTGGGATCCCCCTTTTTGGTTATCACCAAACTGTGAATTAGGCTTAGCTATAAATAATATGAAATGGCACCCTCAGGCTACAGTTCCTCACTATGGGCTGAGGGAAGCTAGGGCTGCATGCCCCACTGCATACCTTCAGCAGCAGTGTTTGGGAACTGCAGCTTTCACTCACTCTTTCAGCAAGAAAGCCTTTTGTGAGCAGGGAGAGATCTCCTTGCCTTCTCTCACAGGGGCCTGTTATGCTGCTCATGAGACCATAGGACAAGGTCTCAGCCTACTAGGACAGGCTATCGGGTATTTTTGGATTGCAGGAACACTATAACCATGCTTTAGTGAAGTGTCATTCCTAAAGAAACTGGAAAGCAATACAACATTCCCTCTACAAAAAAGCAATATATTCATACAACTTTCAGGACAAAAGAATGACTATCATAAGGACCCTTGCTGTCATGTGCATTCCCTGAGTGCTCAAAGGGTGAAAGACTGTGGCCTCTTGCTATCTGTATAAAGCAAGCAAAGATTTCTGCCTCTCTGAGTGATTCTGGATTTTCATCTGGCTTATGTTACTTAAACTGAGCTACATTTGAATGCTTTAGGGAAAATATAGACATGTTTTTGTGGTTAAGGGCTTTTTTAGGGCTGAGTGTTAATGCAATCTCTTTACAGCACAATGAATTGTTCACTGAAGTAGGACTGTAGAATCCCAAATACTGTTTTTATTTATTTTCTCTGTGATCATGGAAATTTCTCTTAAGAATGGATGGACTGAAAGAAAAACAAGCTGGGTAGACAACAGGTAAGTTTTACTACAGTGTAGTAAGAATGCTCATGGAAACCATACAAAACTTTGAATTTAATCTTGTGTACAGGGATATACACAAAACCAGTGGCATTGTACAATCTGTTATTCAGATTGTTAAGTCTGTTTAACAACAGTGAAGATTGCCAAAGTCACAAAGTCCAAGTACTGTCTGAACAAACCTGTAACCTATCAGCTGAATCAAACCACAATGGGAATTGTATCTCAAGGTAAATAACGTGTACATCTTAAATAAGCTGTAATTGGCTAATTAAATAATTTGAAAAACATTGCAAAGGCTAGGACTACATTATTTAATTTTAACTACTGAATCTAAAGTCTCCCTGCAGTATCAAATAATGTCATATTCTAATTAAATTCCCTCCCTGAACTAATAGAAATCCTTAAAAATTATGACGATAAAAGCAGCTAATTAGGACTAGCAAATATAATTCAAAAATTTAATAAAATAAAAATGCTTCTGGTTAATGTTAACAATGGCATCTTTCTTTGATACTTAAATGTCTGTTTAAATTACCTAAATAAAAAAGGTTCCATTATCAGCTTTCTTGAGTAAAATATTACAATAATTGACTCCATGCAGATGATTGCTGCATTACAATCCTAACTTCGAATCCATACAGAGAGTCAGACGAATGGTTATCATTCGAATGCTCAATGGACAGTCAAAAAAGCAGACACTGACATTTTGTGTGTGGAGAAAGGTGTGAGGCTCCTGGTGAGTGAGGAAAAATAACACAAATAAAAGACCATTGAACATGTATTTGAGTCACTGATAAATTCACTGCTTTGCAATAAGGAAGGGTTTTCGATCATTTTCTGCCTTCTTCTTTTCAAAATTAGACTTGTACATTCTCTGTGCGGAGGGAGGGATCCTCACGAATCAGAAATGATACAAACATAAACCCATAATGCTCTGTTGAATCTCTACCTGGAGTTTTCAAAAGGAGACAGTGCACAGGCTGTTTTACACAAGGCATGAGCCAAGGCAAGGCATGAAACTCAGAGACAAAATATCTTTTTGTTGAAAAATAAATGAGAACTTTCCTAATATCAGTGGATAGGACTGATAGAGAGTTGTCAAATCCAAGTATATGACCTATTTCTTCCTCCCAACTGAGTCAATTATTCCAGACTCAAAAGAGCCAAGCACAGCCTCACCTTTTGCTCCTCACCTGTTCCAAGGAGGGGTTAAGACAGTATGTTGTCAAATCTGTCTCAAGATGTCTTTTTCGTTAAAAGCAAATTAAGTTGTCACTACCACAGCTATGAAGGATGCAGACTTGGTTGCCCTGATACAAGATAGATGTAGAAATAAAAGGGGATAAAAGTGAGTCGGGGAGAATTTTGAAGTAATAGATCTGTCTTAACCCATCATAGCATCTGCTGCTTCTGGCTGATATCAAATTTTCTTTTACCCTCTAAAATCAGATTTTTCTATTTTTTTCCACTATGCTCCCTGGTTTCTGCCTGTGTGGTAAGTCTGGCTTTATATACATACAAACCAGAAAGCAGGATCATAGCTATTAGGTCACTTGGTTCAATCTACTGCTTGGAAACCTTAAGTGGAAAAGCTCATAACCCTCTTCCCTCCCTCCTGGCTGTTTCATCTGATGTGGCAGCTACTCTGCCAGAACTGACCTGAAGGTGGTTCTGCCTGTGTTTGCAATATGTGACCCAGGTAGTCCAACTAAAACCTGTGTCCGTGTGCTTAAGTATTTAGTCCAAACTACATGTTGATTTTTACCATATCTTGGTTGGTTACCTTGAAAGCAGGAAAGGGTTTTTCTAATACCTGTTGGTGGACTGAATAGCTTTGATGAACTCAAAGACACAGAATTTATTTTTGGTCTGTGTATAATATAGAATCAATGAGAATTTTTTAGCAGATTTTGTGTTGTGCGTTTACCTGCACTTATCCCTCAGTTTCAATCTGTATTGTATCAGCATATTTCAGTGTTACGGGATAAAATCAAATTAGTTCTGAGCAGGAAGTGCCTCTGTTTGTTGAATCCATCCATATATGCAGTTTTCCATTCAGATGTTAAATATCTGTAGCCGTGCATTTAAAATATGAGAATGTCAGAATGTAACAGGTCACTGAAACATAAAATATTTATAGGAATGGACCAATTCAAACAAAACTCCTTTTTCACAGAGAGAGGAAAAAAATGAAAGTAATTATTTAGGATATTTTAGGGGTGTTTGTTTTAGTGGGAGGTAGATGACTTTGTTTTGTTTTTGTTTTTAGTTTGAAGGACCAGTACAGAAGAATTTAAAAAAAAAAAGTAATTGCAGGCCAATGTTGGAAAATTTTGATGGACCAAGCTTAGCATGTTAATGGAAACAAAGATTGTTTTAAAATGGAAAGATATTTTCTCAACTGGTTATATTTTTTTCATGTTATGCACCATCACAACAGAATGTTAGTTATGAATCCAACTTTTCTGTTAACCATGTATGTTAAAAACTGCCATCTCTTACTGTACTATTTCTAAATCTATATGATAGGACTGATGAATCTAGTAAACAATTTTTATCCTCTACCACATAAAACATAACCTTAGGTGCAGAGTGAATTGTGTTCACTGTGCAGTGAGGAGAAATAAAATACAGTTAGGAAAAGGGCACATAACTCCACATGCACAAAAGGAATACATGTGTTTTGAGCAAGAAGCAATTTTCCACAGAAGACTTATCCTTTACAAGGTAATAAATAATTTTAGGTGATTATATAAAGCAATTTTTCACAAACAATAAAATTCCAAGGCAAAGTATCATGGAGAAACTCGATGATGATAACATTTTTCAGACCTGACAAGACAAACTTTTTGTACAATGACAAAAATATGATTGTTCCAGACCAATGTCTGGATTTAGTATTTTAGCACTTTAAAGGTGACTGTCTTAAAGGGGTATGTATTTTTTCACAATTAGTAAAATTATGTAACAGTTTGTCTATGTCAGTTCAAATTAACATTATCAAATAATCCTGCACTGGAGGCCAAATTCTGAAATATATGTTCATCTTTTTTCAGAGTTTATTATTGCAGTTTATGTGAATTGAGCGAGAACACAAGTCAGTCAAAAACATAATAAATGCTTTTGTTATTAGTTTCGAGATAAAAACCAGACTGATAGAACATTATTTTTACATTTTTAAGAAACTGAAATCAGATTGGAAACAAACAAACAAAAAACAATAAACACAATTGTTTGTTTAATGAACATAACAAAAAACTATTATAAGGAATAAACATAAAAAATCAACAGATATTAGGATGGCTTAAGTCTCCAAGCCAGAAATAGCCAGTGGAGGCCATGGATTTATGCCAATTTGCTGGACTTGGTGTTCTGCTAAAAGGTTTTTTAATGCAGTTGCCCCCACAAGATAGTTTTGCAAAATACTACAATTCAAAACTGCTGATTTGCCTTGCTTACTGCTATAATTTGTCTTTTCAGTTTAGAACAAATCCTTTAAAAATGTTCATATGAAAATTATGGGTTCTACAAGTATTTTTTCTCAGCTCGGAATCTATTTCCTGTTTCCCTCAAGAAAACCAGCTGCTGGAATTTGAATATAGCTGAAAAAATAAGGATAAAAATACTGGTTTTCTTAAGGCCAGAAAGAACCATCTTACCTAATTTTATAGTAGGAAAGGTTGATTGTGTGAATGTCCCTGCTTAGTTAACAGGCAGTAATTTGCACGTGATGAGCAACACTTAAAACCTCACTATGCATTTTTAATGTTTCCATCCCATCTGCTTGTCCTATTTCTCTCTCATTTTTTTCTTTCCATTCTTTTAATATTTATTTTTATTTTCTTCCTAGAATAATTCAAATAATGATAAAATTTTTTGTTGTAATTTTCAGTAGGAAGAACATTTTAAAGCAAAGTTAATTTTAAACTACTAAACTAATAAAGACTATTATAATCTATCTAGCTGGGTCACCTGGTCATAAAAGGAGATCAGGTTGGTTAAGTAGGACTTAATTTTTCTAAATCCATGACAGCTGGACCTGATCACCTAGTTGTCCTATACTTGCCACGTGTTCATACTAAAGATAATCTGTTCAAAACCTTCCTGGGCACTGAGGTCAAGCTGACAGGCTGTAGTTCTTCAGATCTCGCTTCCAACCCTTCCTGTGGAAAGCCATCACATTGGCCAACTGGTCATCCTGGTCCTCCCTGGTTAGCCAGGACTGATGATAAATGGTGGAGAGTGGCTTGATGAGCTCTTTCATAAGCTCTGTCAGTACCATGGGATGAACCCCATCCAATCCCGCAGACTTGTGAGTGTCTAAGGGGCTCAGCAGATCACCAACTACTTCCTCCTGGATTGCAGGGGTTCAGTTCTGCTCCCTGTCTACCAGATCAAGGGGATGGCTGCCCAGAGGAAAACTGGGCTTTCTGTTGAAGAGTGAGGTAAAAAAGGCATTAAGCACCTCAGCCTTTTCCTCATTCTTGGTGACAAGGTTCTCCCCATCATCCAGTTAAGAAAGGGTGGACATTTTCCTTGATCTTCCATTTTGTTGTTGATATGTTTATAAAGCCACTTATGATTATCTTTCACATCAGAGGCCAGATTGAGTTCTAGCTTAATTTTAAACTTTCTATCTTCCTCTTTACATGACCTAATGGCATCCTTGTAGTCTTCTAGAGCTGCCTGTCACTTTGTCCAAAGGTCATAAACTCTCTTTTTGTCCCCTGAGTTCTAGTGAAAGCTCCCTGTTCAGCCAGGCCAGTCTTCTTCCCTGCAGGCTCATCTTTTGTCACACAGGGACAGCCTGTTCCTTCACCTTTAAGATTTCCCTCTTAATGTCCAGCGTTGCTAGACCCTTCTGTTATTAGGGATTATTTCCCAAGGGACTCTCTGAACCAGTGCCCCAAACAGGTAGAAGTTGAACCTCCAGAAGTCCAAGGTAGAGGTTTTGTTGGCCCCCTTCCTTACTTCACCAAGGATTGAAAACTCATTTCTCTCTGCTCAAGAAGGCCTCTTACCACCACATTTCCCACCAGCCCTTCCCTGTTTGTAACCAGAAGCTCTAGCAGGGCACTGTTCCTGGCAGGCTCTCTTACCAGCTGTGTCAGGAAGCTCCACACAGTCCAGGAACCTCCTAGAACTGCCCCCTCTCCACTGTGTTGAGTTTCCAACAGACATCTGGCAAGTTAAATTCTCCCACAAGAACAAGGGCTGGCAATTGTGAAACTGCAGACAGGCACCTCTAGAATACTTCTTCTTCATCCTGCTTGGGTTGTCTATGACAGACTCCCACCAGGATGTCTGCCTTGATGACCTTCCCTCTGATTCTTATCCATAGGCACTCAACTTTATTTTCACTATCCTTGAGCTCCCTCAAACCACTCCCCAATGTACAGAGCCACCCCACCACCTCTCCTTCCTCACCTCTCTTTTCTGAAGAGCCTGTAGCCATCCATTGCAACACTCCAGTCATGTGAGTCATCCCACCACATTTCCATGATGGTCACTATGTTATATCTTTCCTGCTGCACCATGGCTTCCAGCTCCTCCTGTTTGTTACCCATGCTGGGTGCATTGGTGTAGACACACTTCAGCTGGGCTGCCGATTTCACCCCCAACACTGAAATGCCACCCATTTCTAGTGATCACAGTCTTATTGCCTTCCTCCTTCAAACCTAGTTTAAAGCCTTCTCAATCAGCCCTAGAAATTCACGGGATAGAATCCTTTCACCCCTTTTAGACAGGTGAACCCCATCCATTTATACAGCAGACCTGGTGCTGTATTAACCACCTCATGAGCAAAAAAGCCAAAATTCCACTGATGACACCAGTCTTTAAGCCACATGTTCCTCACGTGGGTTCATCTGTTCCTTTCATCATCCTTCCCTGCTACTGAAGGGATTGAGGAAAAACACCAGCTGTGCTCCTGTCCCTTCAACAAGTTGTCACAGTGCCCTGAAGTCCTTTTTGATTGCCCTAGGACTTCTCTCTTCCACATTGTCACTGCTGACCTAGGCAACCAGAAGTGGTTAATAATCAGAGAGCCAAATCAGTCCAGGGAGTCTCCTACGAATATCCCTTACTTCCCTTTGGAATGGGTCTGGTTGGCATATAGGGCCCTCAGTTCCTCTCAGAAGAGAGTCACCTGCAATTAAAAAGATTTTTCCTTATTTCTTAATAACTTTTTAACTGGATTTAGAAGTGCAAATTTTCTCATGCTTCAGTGTTCCTTCTTCTAAACCTCCAGAATAGTATTATGTGGAGATAATTCATCATTATCACTGTCTTACTTCTGGACACAGTAAGTTAATTTACAGATAAACATTATATATTTTTTGTCTTTCGTTGTTATTTTATGTTAATCCTTCAACAGTGTTGGCCAAAGTACATAGCTGGCAATGGCAATGTGTTGTGTTGAAAGGGGAGATTCGACTTCTATACAAACATGTGACATTTTTCTCGATTGTTGTAGGAGAAAAATGTTGTAGACTTGACTGCAATTCAATTCCTTTGTAAAATCTTTATTTTGCAATTAAGTGAATTGTAATCTGTTTGCAATTATGATTGTTCTAGTATTGATGTGATGGTCTTCTTGTTAAGAGATTGTGCTGACACTCCAGAGGCTTTAGTTCTGTCGCAGACATCCTCTGTGACTTTGGAAAAACAATTTTAGTCAGTGTTTTCAAAAGTATCTACATTCTTTCCCCAAAGTCAGTGGAAATTCAGACTCCTAAAGGGCCTAGATAATTTTGTACCTAATTACTGTGGTAATTTTGTACATAATATTTTCCTTGTGCTAAGAATAAAATAATAAAAATAAAAAGTTTCTTTCAGAAATTTCAGGATGTTTAAGTTGGCTGAAATAAATGCTGCAGTAGCCCCTATATAAGGAAAGCAATCTTAATAACATTTGAATGCTTTTGTGAGTAACTAGAAGTTGGAGAATTATTGTCATTATTTTCTGATTTTGGAAAGTTCCTTTTTTATTGTAGCACCCCATTCATTTATTTTGGAGTTATCAGGTAGTTTGCATGGTTGGTAGTAATGTGGATTGCCACATATGGCACTACTAATTGTAGTAAACATTACAAGACAGAGATAGATGAAAGTAATTGACTTGGATCCTAGGAAATAAACTCAAATATAAACCTGGAATATTCTATATTAAGAGGATCAAAAGGAGATGAAAATTTCTCTGGTGTCCCTGTCCAAAATTGCAAGTTTGCTAGATCCTGCTTTTTTCACCCATCCTCTTGTGCCTGTTTTCAGCAGATGAATGTCTGCCACTGAATTAAGTGCATGCCTCCTGTGGCAATAAGCGATGTCCCCCGCTAACCTCTTTCCCAGAGGGATTTTGCTTTGAAGGCAAGTTGGCAGGTAGAAGATTTACTGTTCCTTGTCCTCACAGAACAGCCATGTGACACAGTGCCTTGTCCCTCCAAACCAGTCTTTTACCTTGTAAACATTCAGGTATTGTGG
This sequence comes from Corvus kubaryi, assembly GCF_017639235.1. Classification (NCBI taxonomy): domain Eukaryota; kingdom Metazoa; phylum Chordata; class Aves; order Passeriformes; family Corvidae; genus Corvus; species Corvus kubaryi. Next base: position 1,574,161 of record NW_024582056.1, on the reverse strand, counting down.
AAACAGCCCCGTAGCTGAGATCATGAAACATGCATGGTCATAATAGAAATGTTTACAAATATGAACTCTGACTTGCTTATTCTAAAGCATCGTTTAATTCTGAGTTTAAAAAATATAATTTGAAAAACTAATGAAATTTAGAGTTCCTTATACTGGAGAAAGAAGTAATAATACATGCAGCATGGAAATACCTCAAGAGGAGCATGCATTCCCTACTTGTGTGTTAAAAGCAGGATTTTAGTCTTGGACAAGCACAGATCAGTGTTGCAGGTCATAATAAAGTGTAAAGTAAGGTTAGAGGTAGTACAGGTCTATATACATTAGTTTCTGGTGGCTATTGGGATAGAAGGAAGAAAATTGCCACAGAATTGTACAATCCTAGGGTGAGATAGCACAAATCTGTCTATGCTTTTGTAATGGCTTTAGCAGTGATGTAATTCAGTTTGACTACAAATGTAGTCAAACAGAGTTTGCCTGTTTGTTATACACAGGCGAGTTTACACATTATTCATTAAGGTAGCTCTGATTTTATGGTTTTACTCTATGAATGTATACAAGTGTTCTAAATATTTTTACCCCCTTTTCTCTCAGGGTGCTGCAGTGTAAATTTTCTACACATAGTATAGTACTTGTAAAAAGTTCATTAGGGAAATAGAGAAATAAAGGAAATTTATTTTCTCCTTTATAATGCCTAGTGCCATAGGGCCTTGATCCTTTACTCTTACTATGGGATTGATCAATTGATAATAAAAATTTTCAACATCTAAACCCACTATAGATATAAGAAATAGTTAGTTCACAGTCCAGTGTATGTGATCTGCAATTCTAACAACCAGAAGGAAGTAAAATGCACAATTTGGAATGGGTATGATTTTTTAAACCGGAACAGCTATAACTAAGATCCTGCTCCTGGAAATATGCCCTGATCATGTGGTTATTTTGTGTGTCTGAAGAGTGGAGCTGTTGGGCCAGCATCACAAAAATCATTTAGCCTCTTATTGTCAGTAGGAGGGCATGAGGAAAGACATGGTCACAGCTGAACTCTGCCTCCAAGCCAGACAGCCCATTCAGTGTGTCCCACACACATTCACAGGCTACCAGGTCGACTGTATGGGGTTTTATATTCAGCAAAGACACTTGGTCTTAAAAAGAGAGAACCTTTCTAGCTCTAATTGCAATACAATCCTCCCTATTTCTCTGAGCTACGATAAAATTCTGCAGCTTTGACAGGTTGAAAATGCAGTTCTGTTCTGTTTTTGTGACATACCACCTAAAATTACTAATTATCAGAGTTCATAGATCTAGGGCTAGAAATAGAAATAATTGTGGATAGAAAATCTGTATTCTATTGGATGTAATATATAGATTTCAATGCCTAAATCTTGTTTTCTAGAGCTAAACATTGCTATTTGAAATTTCTGTTCTCTATCCTCCCAATATCACTTTTATTTTTTTTTAGAAATTGTAGCAGGGATGGAGAGACAATCTGTTCTCTGGGATCTCCAGTGATTCATTTATATTCATACATCAGTCAAAAAAATTAGGTAACTTCATGCAATGATACCAAAGCAGCTGCATTAAAAATTCAGGAGAACTGTCTGCCCACACTCAGCTACCTTTTCACCTCAGGAGCACAGAAGCTGAATATCTATTGAACATCTGTGATCTAATGGGTACAAGAATGATAATTTACATACAAACACATTAATTGGTATGTGACAACTGGAAATGAGGATGCTCTCCAGAACACATCTGTTTCTCCTGTTATTCCCCAAATATTTTTATATTTTTATGTTAAATATTGTGATCTGCTTTAGTCAAACCCCAAATTAGGCATAATATAGAAAGTGTCAGAAAGAAGTATGAAATTACACTAGATGATCAAATTTGTTTCCTATATATGTTTTCTAAGCAGGTATTTAGATAACTCTACAGGAAAGAAAATACTTCTAGAATTTTTGTATGAAGCATTATTTAAAGCTGTGTTAAATACATAAATTATGTGCCTTTTAATTATATTTATATTTTATAAATACTAAGCTTCTGGTCCAATGTTACTGGAATATTTAAGCTCTGCTATTATTAATACCATTATTGAGAACAGAGCAATGAACTAACTTTCTTAATGGAACTCTTTGGAACTAGAGACTTATAGCAGTTTTTCTTTTCTTTGAAGGAAGAAGCTTATATTTCTCTATTTCCTAAGCTGTCTTTCAATAAAAATTTAACACCTTATTTTTAATGAATAAATTCTTCTTGTGGTTTTGTTTCTTCACGATTTTTTACTTTGGCTGAGGGAACTACTTAGGTATGGTTATGGGAATTGTAAGGTTACAGTCCCATGGTATTTTTACAGGCTTTGCATGCTGCACTTTCTGCTTGAGAGGATTTCAAGATAACATTTACACAACAATAAAATTGCAAACACATCAGAAACCAGAGAGGAATGAATGCTGAACTGACGAAGACCCTAATATCCCAGAGAGCAATGGACTGTCTTGGTATAAGGAAAAAAGAGATTGCACTGTCAAAGACATCACGAAAAGAATATCAAATATATTTTCTTAGCTTGGCAAGTGCTCATTGGGTGATTAAATTGTCTGAGTCAAAGGAGTTTACAAAAATGTGCTTACAACCTTCAGTTTTAGGCAGGTTTTCTATAGTTCCCAGAGAAAACACAATATTCTAAATGGTGTATTTGTTTTCTACTCTGTAATTTCTGCTCTGGACATCTTAGGTTGAATGCTTTCTTGTCACTGCCAGACAGATAAAAAATAATTTTGTGTGTTTCATATGAAACATTAGCTGAAGCCTGAGCAAAAAGCTTTCTGGAAACAGCAGGTGAAGTGAGTATCACTGAAATGACATGGCGTTTTAGACCTTATGTTGCAACTGACTGAAATACGTTCTCAGAAGGAAAATCAGAATTTGTTGTTTTCCTTTTCTTCCTTTATTAAGTGTATTATTTGAGTCAGTTCAAAGATATTAAGCTTTCAGCCCTCACGGTTTTTCTAGAAGCTTCATGATTTTTCACACTTGTCTTAAATTCCCAAGTACTGTGATGTGGAATAATCTTAACCTTTTTTCACTTTGTTTTTTTTCTTTAATTCTTAATGAAAGCTTTTAGGCCTCATATCTGCAGAGCAAATTTCAGCCTCTATGTGCACTGAATACTGAGAACAATAAACCACTAGGGAAAAGAAGAAGAAAAAAAAAAATAGAAGAAGAAAATCCAAAACTATATTAATGCATTAGAATCAAATGGCTTGGAAGATGATAAAATTACTTTTGAGGTGACTCCCAATAATGGTGTTTGAAATCAGAGTCTGAATTCTTAAAATTTCAGCTTAATTTTATATATATGAAGTTCTGGATTTAAGAGACTAACATGGATCCTGCATGTACACTGCTGTCATTTCATAATGCCCCTGTAATGGAAGTGGTCAGCTTTTCACACGCTGTGCTTATCATGTGAGTTCATAAGTATTCTGCTCCACACAGTATTCCTGTTTGAGCATAGAAATTGCATTTGCATATTGATTGCAAGCAGTTGTATTGTTGATCCTAATATATCTATTGTTTTTGTTTCTGGCTGCATCCATTTATTCTTCAAGAAGGGATATTTTACCCACAACATTGTTTTATTTACAGAGTTTGTGATGAGCCTCTTTATTGATTTCGTCTTTCATGTCGTCACTTCATTGCCTTTGTTATTTTACAGAGAAAATACTGTAATACAATGAAAGAAGAGTAATAAGTAATAAGAAAATTATTATCTTTAAAAGAAAGAAAAACTAAATATAGCTTTACAATTCTGAATGCAGAAAATTGTTTTACAGATTTTTCAATGGGTCGAAGAAGTTTCTTCTTCTGAGAATGTGTATACAGGAATATTTTGTCTACCCATCTAGAAAAATACCTGCCTCCTGCAGAAGAGGACAATAAATGTGCCTTTATTTGCATCTGTACGGGCCGAGGTGCCCCGGTGGCGGCGGCAGCGCTGGGGCAGTGCCGGGGCTGCCCGGGCCGGGCCCAGGCGGTGCCAGCGGCTGCAGCGGCCCCAGCGCAGGGCACGGCTGAGCCCCTCAGCCACGGGCGGGCGGGCGAGAGCCCCGGAAAAAGCCTGGCCAAGGGAGGGCAAAACGCTGCCCGGCAGCCAGGGCAACCTCTTATCCCTGGAATGTCGACTGTGGAGATACCAATCTCCTCCTAGGGCTTAGAGAAGTAAATTTGTGAGGAAAGCATTACAAATCGTTTATGTTGCTTTGTATTCACATAACTGCTATGTCCTTTCTTAATTTGTTTCTTAATTAACAGGGGGTGAACTGGGCCTGTTTTGAGGATTCATTTCAAAACAACAAGAACGGAGGATTCCTTGATTTAAAAAGAAAATAAAAACAACCTACAAAACACCTTTCTGTATTAGTTGCAGGAAATCATTATAATAAACAATACCCTTACAGTATCACAAAAACTAAAATCGAAGCTTCTAAAGGAAAATGATCATGATTTTGTTTGAATATAAATGGTGCGGAAATTTTCATGTAAATTATTTCTACTTAGCATCTCATACTGACTTTTTTGGTCTTTTGGTTTGGGGTTATTTCGGTATTGTTTTTGTTTTCTTTCTTTAAGAAAAAGAGTATAAAGACTTTTCTTAGTCCTTCTGCAGGGGGAAATGACCACTGTGGGTCAGCTGTTGCCAGAAGTTTAAGTCAGGTTGCTGTTTAAGCCACTTACTAAGACTTTTCACAGTTAAAATGGAAATTCTGTTGAATATGATCACTAATACTCTCCATTCCTAAAGTCTTTTAACGGTGAGAAATTTGCTGCATTGGTTTTGTGTTACAAGTCCTGTTCCTTCTTTCTCACATGTGATCTATTTCTAAAGAAAAAAAATCTTCTTCCTATCTTCCTTGTTTATATTTTAACACAAAATATCAGTTGTTGGGGAACAAACTCAGTCCTATAGCTATGGAAGCATTTCCTCTTTAACTGGAGTTTTAAAAATTAAATAGGAAAAATTATAACTTTTACGTTTTGATGATAACTTTTTGTTAGAGTCTTGGAATTGTTAGGCACTGTAGTAGCAATCTGAGGAGATTAAAAACAATCATCTGCTTTCTGTATCCACTATCTTTAATAAAGACTGTCATGCACATCACATTGAAAGACTCAGTTCTTTGAGCATCACTGTGAAGGATAAAGGTTCTTTTTTTTTCCAGTACTGCTCACAGAATCTCAGGTTCATCTAAGTCTGAGAGCAGGCATTGAGGTTCTTTTCTTGATTCTTAATATTTTCTATCTGGATAATCATATATTAAAAATCTACTACAAGGTCGAATTTTAATGATGATAGGAAAAAAATCAGAGGTACATTTAGCAACATATCTTTTGGAATTATAATAGCAATAAACAGGAAGTCCAAAATTAAAAGTGAAAGTAATTCTAATGAAACTCTGTGATCTATCTCATAAGTTATACATAGACTCTCTTTAATATTATATCCACAGGAATTTACACAGGAATACTAAAGAGAGTTCCTTTAAAATCTGGGCAAGATGTTTCATATTAACTGCATTTCACTATCACATTTTGTTGAAGCCAAATAATGGCAAATATATTAGGTAGAATAAATGAATATTTAATTCCAATTATTACTATTATTATTATTAATCAAAAATTTGCCCATGGATCTTATTTTCCTCATGAGTTAAGGCATGCTCTCTCTTTTCTTTTCTTCAGTGGTAAGAAGGACATATGTGATACAGGTGGGTATTGCTAGAATTTTTTTTTATTGCTGGCCCATCATAAGTGGTAGATGTAACAGTGGCAGAGAAGTACCACTGCTAAAGTTTCAATTTCCATATTTCAGTACTATGGATGTGTACACTTGAGTTTCATCACATGCTTTATCTTTTAGCCAATCTCCTACACCTACTTTTTTAAATAAACAAAGTTGTTGTGGTTGATTATGTTGCTTAGGTTCTCTACAGCTAAACATCCTTTCTGGTTTATAGCTGGATTGTATTGAAGAGATGATATTATACTTGTTGATTTGTTTGACATAAGATTTCGGGCTATAATCACTGGAAAGCACCATTATTAGGTATCTGTGTCAATCGAAGTTGTTTCCTTTTAGTGGTACCTACTGTGTATACTGGCTTTGGAGAATCATCTAAAGGGGGCCTCAGGGATCATCTTCTCTACTACTAACCATTGTGGAATAGCTTCAAAATCAAAGTTTGTGCTGCATCCGTCTTCATTATCCTTTTATGTTAACATCATTTCACAACTAGCTGTTCCTAATCTGCTCTGATATGCTTGAAGAAAAATGGATCCATTATTTCATGTATGTTTTTGTTTACTTAAAAAGTATCTGGTAAGCCAAGGATAATCATGTTTGTTTTTTATTTCTGACTGTAAGGTGATCTTCATATGCAGTGTACAAACACATATAAACAAAACCAATCTTTAACTTGTACACAACTATAAAAATGGCAGGTGCTAGGAAACAGCACTAAAAGGTGTGGAAAGAGGCCAGTTGTTTTTAAAATGCATTTGTAGGAAGATGTCAACATGAATAAAATATATCTACGGTTCAGCTTAAGAAGGGATGTCAAGGCATTCTCAAAAAGATGTGTGAAGGAGCTTACTGAAATGATGGATTTTTTATTAAAAATAGGTTGGCAGAAAGGAGTAGTCTTAAAGTCACAGAAAACATGACTTCACTGAGGTTTAAAATTGCCCTGAAAGACAATTTACAGCACATGATTAATAATATCAAATCTGATTCAAAGAGCTGTTTCCTAGTGTCATAGAATACCAGGTGGGAAGGGGCCCTCAAGGGTCATCTGCTCAAAACTTTCTTGTCAAAAGCATGGTCTAGACAAGATAACCGCTCCATCTGGACCTTAGAAGTGTCCAGCACTAGGGAATCAATCCTCCATTTCCCTGGGGAGATTATTCCAATGGCTGATTGTTCTCATTGTGAAAAATTTTCCTCTTGTGTCTAATTGGAATCTCCCCAGGTGTAACTGAAACCCATTACCCCTCGCCTGTTCCATGTGACTCCTTGTAAAAATGGAGTCTCCATCTTGTTTGTAGTCACCCTTTAAACAGTGGCACATAGTGATATGGTCTACCTAAAGCCTTCTGTTCTAAAGGCTGAACAAACCCAGCTCTCTCAGCCTTTCCGCACATCAGGCTTCCCAGTCCTTTCATCATCTTTGAGATCCTTCTCTGGACCCTTTCCAATCTGGCCACTTATTTTTTTGCCCAACAGGGACCAAAAGTGAGCACATTATTCCAGGTGTAGCATAAAAAGTGCTGAGTAGAGTTGGATAATGGCTTCTCTGTCTCTGCCCTTGTTGATGCATCCCAGCATCCCACTGGAATGATTTGCTGCAGCAGCACACTATTCGCTCGTATTGAGCTTTTTGGCCACACCAGGTCACTTTCCAGAGAGCTGTTTCCCATTTTTGGTGACTAATTCACCTTGTCTAACAGCAGGCCAATATTTTCCTTCTGTCTGTGCTTGTTGTTTACATACCTGAAGGACACTTGTGGGTTTTGAAATCACTTGAATCCCAAGGGCTTTACAGTCCTCCTTGATTTTGCCCAGGTTCTGGCTTGGGGTGTTAGTTGTGCCCCAATAATGTTCTCTTTTCAGTGTAGATTATCATGCAGTACAAACATATGTCACCTAAAATGGATTTAACTGCTAAACTCCTGTTGGATGAACATCTTAATGAAATCTTGTTGACCCATTGTCTCTTCAGTGTTTCATGGCCCAAGTCAGCCACTTACAAAACAGGAGACATGAGAATGATATTATGAAATGTATGTAAGAACAGGTTGTTATTATTGCTATTTTCCATAAGGTCCTGGATCACACAAAATGAGTTGTGATCGTATTCCGGTAACACTGTCCTCATGTCTGTTCCTTTTATTTTTTGCTCACTGTATCCCATTTAACATAAACTGTGCAAGACCAGGATGACACACCATGGCATAATATTTATTGGAAAATAGGCAGTGACTGATGTTACTTTACCACTTCCATCGCTCAGCATCTGCCACCATGCTCTTTATATGACTTGAGAGAGCAAATACGTTAAATTCATGGTATGATGAACACATGCAACAGTTTTGTTCATTGCTTATATACACTGAATACAAGCTGTATGCCACTGATAAAGGTTTTTTGCTAACACTCTGGAGTCCTCCTTTATTTGTACTACTTGAGCTGCTTAGTAGACTTTTAACCAGCTAGCAGATGGAGAGAAGACCAATGAAGTCATACAATGTCTCTGCATACAAAGAGTTTGCTGATTCACAGGCTCAATTGACTTCATCTCAGTCAGGTGCAAGAACAGCTGAAATGCTTCTATTGCAAAAATTTCCATCTTGCATAATTTTATCTGGAAGAAATATTTTGGTTTTTGGATATGGGATTTTTTTGTTTTCAAAATAGAATTGTTAACAGCTTAATGTTGAAAGAACTTTATAGGGAGAAAAAAAGAACCCCAAAGCTCTCCACCCTTTTAACCCATGTTAATCTGATTATTTAAAACAAGTGTGATAAAATAAAGAAAATAAACAAGCAAACAAATAAACACACTGTCCCATTTTTCCTATATGTATGTACTCTTAGGCTTTTAAGAATCAAAGTAAGAACCTACTTGTCAGGGTCCCTTCCCCCTGCCATGTAGCCCTGGGAGAGGGGCCCTGAGACAGAGATGGGGTTTCCCGAGCCCCTGCTCAGCCTCGTTCCCCTTGGTTTTCTGTGTTCCCCTGCACAGGCAAGGACCCTCAGGTCCCGTGACTGTGAGAGTTCCTCAGCAGAGCCCCGGCCATGCAGCTGGAGAAATAAACATCTCTAAAACACCTATCAAGAATCTGTCCATATATATTTCTTTTCCACGGTCTTCTTGTTTGATACATCGTGTTACAGAATCCCCACTGCAACATAATGGTGGATAATGCGGGCAGAACGATCCCCGATCCCTAAGTGACTGATTTGTGTGAGTAAACCCTAGAAACTTTGGATTCATCTTCTTGTTTTTCTATTCCATATCTAAACTATGGAGGAACCGTGGGAAGACTCTTGGCTCTCAGAGCCGCATATGGACATTTATCTTAAACTTAAAAAGATTCTTGAACAATGATTTGTAAATTTTAGCTTAATTCAAGCTCAAAAGGAACTGAAACACTTCCTGGCATGGTTGTTTAAGAACTTTTTCTATGTTTCTTGGGATTTAATTCTTACCAAAGACTTTTGGAACACTGTTTGGACACAGTTAATTTTTGAGTCAAAATATATGCCGATGGAAGAATATTTTCGTGAATGTTATTTAATTACTGAGACTGTTGAGCAATGTCTGCTGTGTCCTGGCGAAGGGAAGCCTGGCGCAGGGACCGTGCGGCCCAGGCCACGTGCACCGAGCACTCTGCGAGCAGCAGCGAGGCAGTTCCTGTGTGTGGCCGGAGTGACATGAGCTGCAGTGTTGTCGGCGGAGTGAGGAGCAGCGGGAGCAGTGCATGGTGGAACGAGCCCTGTGAATGCCTGACCGAGAGGGGCGGTGCGCGGGCGGTGGCTGGTGAAATGCGCGCTGGAGCAGGGCACGGGGGGGTCATCGCTCGGGGGCCCGGCCGAGATGTGGCTGCAGCGCCCGGCATCGGCAGCGAAGCTGCGACCAGAGGAGGCGACGCGCGGAGAACTGAGCGGCCCGACCCGGCCCGGCCCACGCAGCCCCGAATGCGACCCCGGGAAGAGCGCGCAGGCACCAGCAGCTCCGGCAATTCCAACACGGGAGCAAGCGAAAGAAAAAGCAAGAAGGCAGCAAGACAGAAAACAGCAGCCACTCGGAAAAAGGAAAAGATCATCATAGCTAAGGTTTTAGGAATAGTAAAATGGAATAATGTTAAACAAAATTATGGTTTTATAACGAGATGTGAAAACCAGCAAGACATATTCGTTCATAGAACTGCTGTTAAAAAGAATAGCCCTGAAAAATGCATCCCAAGCTTGGGAGATGGAGAGGTGGTGGAATTCAAAATTGTGGAAGGTACAAAAGGGTTACAAGCCTCAGAGGTCACTGGGCCTGATGGTGTTTCTGTAAAAGGCAGTATATATGCTAAAAATCGTAGGAGACAATATCTCGATTATAAAACCCCCCTACAGTCTCCCTTTCCTAATCCCACCTTTCCCTTTTACCCTATGTCCTATTACCCCCAGTGTATTCCCAATCCGTTTTTCCACCCATAGTTTCCCTCACAAAACCATGCCTTTGCCAATTGTTTCCCCAAAAATCCCTTTCCAATGCCGAGTGAGGGATGAAAAGGGGGAGGGAAGAAATTAAACCCTCTCCTGCCTCAGTTTCCCCACAAAGCATGCTTGGAGAGTCCTGTCTCCCTTCTGTCAGCCTTAAGATGTTCCAGAGAATCTGTTTGGACATTTAAAGACTCAGGAGGGTGGCTTGTTTTGTTTGAAACTGTTCTTGTTATGTTTATCCAGTTGTTTTCAATGTTAAGTTTTAAATCTCTTTTTGTTAAAAATAAACGGGTGAAATGTCGGGGTCCCTGCCCCCTGCCATGTAGCCCTGGGAGAGGGGCCCTGGGGCAGACGTGGGGTTTCCCTGCCCCTGGTCAGCCTCGTTCCCCATTGGTTGTTTTGTGTTCCCCTGCACAGGCAAGGACCCTCAGGTCCCATGACTGTGAGAGTTCCTCAGCAGAGCCCCGGCCATGCAGCTGGAGAAATAAAGGTCTCTGAAACATCTATCAAGAATCTGTCCATATATATTTCTTTTCCACAGGACTCCTTGTTTGATACGTGTGTTGCAGTATCCCCACTGTAACACCTACTGACTCAGTTTAGCAAGTGTCCCATTTATTCAGGTATTTTTCCTGGCAGGACTTATCACCTGCATCCCTCATCATCTAGAAATATAAGTGTTTGATTTGTCTATTATATCAGACTTCAATCCATCAAGAATGTTCATTTCTAACAGGAATTAGTACTGGGTAGTCCTGAAGGCTTTATCTCTCTTGGTCAATAATTTTTCTGTAAATCAGTAGTGCATGAATTAATAACCTAAGATAATTATTTGAGTAGAGCTAGGGCTGGAGTCTAACCTAACCCTTGAATGTGTAATATCGGGTTACATTTGGAAATGGGCAAACAGTCTTCATCTTTCCAGAATAACAATTATAAACCAATAAGAAAACCTTTGTTGCAGTTGAAACTCAAATGAGCCTGTTGTCTATTTTAGTATAAATTTTAGCATAGAAATGAATCAGGTAACAAGTTATCTGTCAAAAGTATATCTGGTCACCCCTGTTCGCTAAAACAGAGACAAAAAATAATGCTTTACATTGGTGTAGCAGAATGGAAAAGTGCTCTGTGTTCCATAGTAGGCTGGCTGGTCTGGGGGCTGGAGACACATCAAGCCTAAGTGAGCATGGTACATGCTCACGGCCACAGCCTGTCAGGCTGAGGCTTACAAATGTGAGAGACTGGAAAGGTCCTTAGTCCTGCAGTGCCCTGAAAATGGCAGGTATTCATTGCCTGGTAATGAAGAAGAGCAGACAGGACCATTTAGCTCTTAAAACTGTTTTATTTATAGGGCAAGTGGAAAGCACAAGTTAAAACTGCCTCTCAACTCAGCTGTAAAGAGCACATCAGAGCTTACTAGCTGAGATGTCTGCTGAGCAGCCAGCAGCAATGGTGGCTTTTAATGAAACTGTAAAGCAATTTGAGTTACTGGCATCTGAAAATAAGTGACATTTCCACATAAAAGTGTTCCCTAAGACAACATACAGGAATGAATAATGGCAATAATAAATCTGCTTCAGAGGAGGAGAGGCAAAGGCAGAGGCAGTTATTTCTGGCAAAGTAAGCAGCACTTAATTTTCTTTCCGATACAAAACATCTTCCATTCATATGTATGACCAACCCTCTATTCTTAGTGATACATTATTGAAAATTATTAATTCAGGGAAGTATTTTTCAAGCAGAAGGAGAGGCCTTGCTATGAGACAGAAATGCTTGTGAAGCATTTGGAATTTGTTAGTATCAAAACAATTGATTTTTCTGCTTAGAATTCATTTTGCATCAGCTTATCATAAATACATGCTACTGGAAAATTTATGCCAAACCCCATTTTTTAAATGTTTGTTCAGTCACAACCTATGCAAAAGTTGTCTTAGAAAACTAGAAAATAAAAATACAAAAGATATTTTTCTTTCTCTTTTCCTTTTCAGAGCAGCAGTCTAGGTTGTTCCTAACTTCTAACTCTTCCACCAAACTATCTTTGCTGGTATGCTCTTCATCATGTGAATTCATTGTGTCCTGTGAAAGAAACAGGCAATTATTTTCCTAGATGCATTAGCTGAGGAAGAGGTTAGCACTAGCTACAAGTCAAAATAAAAGACAATATTTCATGTAGAGAAAGGTATTTAATTTTTATTTTGTAATATTTTTTATTTATTAGGGAGAAGGTAACTCAATTCAAAGATATATGAAGATTGGACAACATCTATCAGAAGTATGTAACCATAGCTAGCACTGCTTTGGGGACACAGAGGAGTTAAGTGATGTTTTAGTCCCTCCCATTCTATTCTCTGTGATTTTAGGAACCTAGAATTGAGCTTCAAGGGTTATCTGAAGTATTGTGGAACTTTCTCCGTTATTTTTGAAATATATTGTTTTTGCCAAATACTGAAAAAACCTATTTTAATAATCCAAAACACTGAGGTTTGCAGGGAAATGACTGCAGCATTTTAAACTACTCTGGTAGAATGGTGTGTGCTTTTTAAATAAAGTCTTTCCCGAGGGTAAGTTTGCCAGCACTTTGCCCAATCTTGTTTCAATGACTAGTGTTAATGAGAATACCAAAGGGAAACAGTAAACTTGACAGGAAAGATTCATTAAACAGAATACAAGAAAGAATGACAACAGCTTACAGGAAACGACATTCTTGGTATATCACCATTATGCAAGCAATTCGAAAACTTCGGGTGAGTTTTCACCACAACACAGGGACAAAGTACTTCCAAATTTCCTTTCCTGAGAATAACATTTGTAGGTAAATGGTTTGGGCTTTCTATAGGATTTTTTTTTTTCATTGGCAGGAAACTTAATCTTGTGTACATAAGAGGATTCAAAATCTGTGATTTTCAAGCTTTTTCTTTTTTTAAAAAAAAGAACAAAAAAAGAACAAACCAAGGTATGGCATCTAGCAAAAGAGAGACACGGGAAATGAGGATCAAATAATCGAAATATGGTAACACTTTTATTAAAGGAAGGGTTTTTAACTGTGCCCATAATATGGCAATAAATGAAATAAAATGGTGTCAGCTGAGAAAATTAAATCTTGTAGGTCTAGTTTTATGTGTATTTTTGTTTGACTGAAAAGATGAAGCCACATTTCCAGGAGGAACTTAATAATTTCATGCTAATAAGTCACACTTCTGAGTCCTTATGTTTGTAATTGAAGCCAATAGTTTAATGGCCATATGTTGGCTTACACATCAAAACTAGTTGTTGCATGGTGTAGTGGTGGTGCTGGGATACAGCAGAAAACGGAAGCAAAAATTGATGCTAAGCAGCCAACATTTCCCTAGATAGGAGACCAAATGGCAGGGTTATGCAGAGGTAATTATAATAAATGAGCCCTACTCACACAAAGTTTCTTTGATCAGGGAGTGCAAGTCTTGTCCCTCCTTCTACTTTCTCATTTATTCAAGTGGAGATAGGGAAGTTAGCATACTGGGATGAAAATGTAAAGCCTACATGCAGAATTGTCCAGCTTCTCAAGTCTCCTTTACTTATTCAGCAGTCCTATAAATGTCTGAAAGCAATGAATACCTCTTGGGTTTTTTGCATCAAATAACATCCATCGTCAGCATTTCTGCTCCTATACGCGCCTCGATCTTGCCAGTATTATATAGCTTCCTACCTATTTTATTTCTAGGCAATAACAAGGCCCAAAACCAAAGTATTCTCCACCCTATCTCCCTTGAGGTATTTGATTTGGAACTTTCAAAAACACACGAAAACACCTGATATATATCTCAGTGTACTTGTCCCAAATATCAGTGCAAGACAAAGTTCCAGACACCTGGTCATCTCCTTTAGTTAGTTAGAGAGGGACTTTTCAAGCCACATAAATGTTTCATGGAGCTGAGGAGCAAGACTATGCTCAGTGGATATTCCCAGTACAACTGTCTGCCCACTTTTCAGCTCCTGTACTGTCTGCCTTTTAGGAGTCCAGATAGATGCTACCCCTGTTGAGATCCTATTTCTTATGTATTGCTTCCTCAACATAAATGTACCCAGTCACCTGAGAGAAGGCATAAGGAAATACAGGAAATGTGAATGTTTTCTGTGTCCTTTCTTACCTTTTCTATGTCCCCTGAATACCTTTCAATAAATAGATTTCATTAATATTGTAATAAACAACACAAAACCCTATTTGACTGGAGTAAAATACTTAAATGAGAAAAAAACCCACAATTATTTTGAAACTATCATTTTATCTTATTTGTTTGTATAGAAACCTATGGCTGTAAATTGGAACAAAAAACCCCAAGCCAAACCTAAAAAACTTCACTGAGGCATCTTCCTCAGGACTGTCCTTAAGGCATTTCCAGTACATGAAATAGTGTAGTGTAGGATCTTGTCCCTGCAGTCAGTTTATGCTCTGTTCACCCTGTCTGTCTGAAATGTTTTGGTTTTGAAGCAGATATTTCATACAGCCAAGGCTTTGTTTCAGGAAAATAACCTCTCTCAATTTTACTATTTCCCTCAGCTTCCTCTGCCCACCCCATCTTTGCCCCTTAATGGGTCTAGCAGAAAACAAGGAAAAGAAGAGCTACAAGAAATTTTCTGCCTTCAATGATACATTTAGGTTTTGTAAAAAAATATTTCAGTCTGCACATGGTCCAGTTTTGTGTGCAAGCGCTCAGGGTCTCATTTTTATCCAGATGAGTTCCTATGTATAGTTTATATTCCAGCTGCATTTTCTATTGCTCAAGTGCATGAGTACTGAATTACGGAAAATCCTGACACAAGTGTTTGTCATGAGTACTTGGTCTTGTAATTGATATTGAGGTTACTGTTATGTTTCATGTTACCTCGTCTATCTTTTGCTATTAACAGGAGCAACCCAATGATAGAGTTGTCTAAGAATTGTTTGACAGCATCAATGAGGTTTTTTTTTCCTTTTTAACAAGGTGTTTCAGCATAGGGTCATCAAAAGTCTGCATTATTTCTTCTCTGGTGGACTAAAACTATATCTGCTTTTTTAAAACCCTTTCACACCACCTAATGTGATGGATGGGTGAAAGAAGAAATTTGGTAACTTTCTGAGCAAAGTATAATGCTTTACTCAAGTCTTTAGAAACTCATTTGTATGAATCTAATTGTTCTGTTATAGCCTTGTCCTTATGCTCTCCTGTGTGAATGCTTCAAAATATAATCTCATTGTCTGGAAACCCAAAATCAATATAAAAGGAAGTGAAGCAGCTAAGATGTGAAAGGAAGGATTTTTCAAGTTAGAAATTAGCATGTCATCTTTCCATTTGCCCTATTAGGACTAAATGATTTTTATGTAAAATGTATTTACCAAGTCTTTAGTCCATTAATATCCATTTAATAATAAATAAAAGTCATATTCATTGCAATAGTTCAGTAGGGCTTTTTAATCTCTCCTACCTGAGGGGTTTTTAATAATGTAACATTTAGAATGATACGCAGCTTATACATACAAATGTCTTTAAGTTATTTCTGTTTTAAAATTAGACTTAGCTTCACAAAGAGACAAAAGAGTAGTCTGCTATCTTGTTGACCAAAATGCTTCCAGTATTAGGGAATTCAATACAAGAAATCTCACAGTGGACTTTTAGCATGTAATCTCTTCCTAAAGGACATGATGAAAGTTGGTTTTTTTGCCTGTAAAGAAGATTTAAATTTCGTAAGTCGGAATGCTGAAGTGCCTGTCTTCTATTTAGTAAACCTGCACTTACATTCTTACTGTGACAGAGGTGTATGGACTTTGCACCAAAAAGACAGGTAAAAGGAGTCTGAACATAGTTTCCTCTGTTGATTAGGTGAATGCAACTACAGGAGAGGTTGCAGGAAGGGTGGTGTACTTTGTATGGGGTGGTACATAGGCAGATGGAAATGCCATACTGATGTGTTCTCATTCATTGTACCTTTCTCAGACTCTGGGGTCCTCATCCCACACAGGATACCTGTCCCTGAAATCTATCAGCCAGGGGCACACACACATTGCTTTTCACACAAAATATGCCCCATCCTTCTGCATTATGCCTCCATTCAATAGGTGAGCTTCTAATGGCCTTTGAGGTGGATAAGAGAGCTGTTTTTCCTCTGTCTGATTAATTTGGTCATTAATCCATCTGATGAATGAATGCCTGCGATACCCACAGTGCTTCCTATCCCTTTAGCAGGAGGTGCACCCACTACCACTTTGTCTGTGTCTCCACTGCCTACCAGACCACAGAAGAAAGGGAGTGCTATATCACGTGTTCTTTATCCTGCAGTCCACGTGTCAACCACGTGCTGGTTCTAGGATGCCTGCGGCTCAGATGAGACATTCATGCTGTTTTCTAAGCACAGTCATATTCAGCAAGTACTGACACTGCACAATTACAGTGTTTGGAGTCTCAGTCTCTATGGCAGAGCTGCTTGCTCAGTTTTCGGATGCGTAACACCATTGGCATCCTGACAGATGCTTCTGGCTGTCCCTTGACCAAGTCTGCGGTCAGGAGAGGAAATCCTTGTGGTATCTGGTTTTGTGGCTCTTCTCACATGAGTCTCCACCTCCAGAATGGGAGATAATAACTCTGCCCTACCCTGAGAGCTGTTGTATGGATAAATCTGATGCTCCAGCTCCACAGTAACAGTAACATTTAGTCTATGTAAACTTGGTAATATAGAACTTTAAACATTTTAACCTCCCCCTTACTGAGAATCAAGATACACAAACCAGACAGAATACCTAATGCTTTTAAGCACTGTGGTCTCTTTCAATGGCAAGTCCTTTGCCTTTTTAATTTTTCTTTATTTAATAATTCTAATAAATGAAATTATTTGTGGTTTTTCTCTTCAGTCCACTGCATATACTTTTATTTTCATACCAAGAGAGAAGGGATGTAGTATAACTCAGATTGGGTTGTCTGTATCCCTAATTTATTTTCTTTTTTTATAACTGTATCATTTCTTGCTTGCAGTAATGAAAATCCTAAATCTATATCTTTAACTTGTATTGACATTTCTTAATGCATCTAATTATTAATGTCACTCTACCACAAACATTTTTTATGACAGCCTTTTGACACAGTGGCTTACTGACTGTTTTATTACAAATTAGGAAAGAACAATTTAATACTATGCAAAAGCTCCTTTATTGTCCAAGGGAGACAACAGTTTTTTAAGCACAAGGAAAAGGGGGCAGTTGCTTCCTTCTATTGATTTACAGTTATATCAGCCTTAATTTATTATCAGCAACACTTTACAGCTGGCAAGTTTAAGTATGTGCTTCAAACTTCATGGTAGGAGACTAGTTTAAACACAGCCTTGCAACCCCAGTTTCTAAAAGTATTAATTTATAGGTGTTAGGATTGCCTGATTTGTGTTACATTTAAGGCTTTTTTTCATCACACTAGGAGTGTTGAAGACAATTAAATATGATTAGGTTTCTTCATACTTGAAGGTATTTTTATCATGTTAATGAGGCTATAAAGTGGACTAGTGCAAACTCAGATGGGAAAAACCTGATTCCAGTCAGTGACAAAATTCACATTGATTTTAATGGAACTAAATTTCACTCATCTTTTAGGACTGGAAGGGGCCATAATAACCAACTACTCAGAACTACAGCATAATACAAGGCAGAATTCCTTCAAGTGTTTCCTGCATAAAGTCTATAATTTCTGCTTGAGCTATTACATATCTTTCAGGAACATACAATTTTCATTTAAAGTTCTCAGTGATGAAGAACCAAGCACTTCCCTAGGTAAATAGTCCAAATAGTTGATTAGATTCACTGATAAAAATATGCACCTAGTCTAATATCAATCATCTAGCTTCCACCTTCAAATATTGGATCTCGTTATGCTTCATTTGTTAAATTAAAGGGCTATTTGCAATCAGAAATCTTCTCATTGTAAGTAATTGTAGGCTGTAATCAAGTCACCTCTTACCCTTTCCTCAGATATACCAGAAACTCTGCAAACCACCTTTTTCAAACCTCAAGTTTTCAAACCTCAAGTTCAAGTAGTATTTTTTAGTGAAGTTTTCTGCTTGTCTGTAGCTTTTTAAAGTTGTGGACACCAAAAAAGATAATCTTTAATAT
Source organism: Corvus kubaryi (assembly GCF_017639235.1). Classification (NCBI taxonomy): domain Eukaryota; kingdom Metazoa; phylum Chordata; class Aves; order Passeriformes; family Corvidae; genus Corvus; species Corvus kubaryi. The sequence goes on along the minus strand of NW_024582056.1, from coordinate 1,555,778 downwards.
CAGAAGCGCGGGCGCCGGGGCCCCCCCCCCCGCCCGCGTGCGAGGAGGGGAGGGTGGAGAAAAATACAGTATCTATTTTATATTAATCCCACTGCCAGGAGTTAAACCGATGGTGGTTGCTCAGAGATAATGAACAAACAATAGTAAAGACATGATGTATGGAGAGAACATCTGCAAACTAGTCAAGAGTGTTTATGCTCATAAAATGGAAAATAGTTACATACAACTTTGCATATTTTACATGTGGCTAATTATTTCAAAAGCTCTGTCTAGAATCAAAGAGGACGTAAGTGTTATATGGTTTGGTTAGGAAAGATGATGTGCTGTCAGCACAGTGTGAATAAATCACAAAGCGAGCAGGAGACCCAAGATCTGCAGCCATTAGTCTCGTTTCTAAAATGGAGAGAAGGAAAGCCAGCCACAGCTGAGTTATAGAACATAAAGGTAAAAAACCATGCAGCTGGGATGCTGTGTTGCACTGCATATACAGAATGTAGTGTTGTGTCCCCTCTTTGAATTTAAGGCTAGCATCCAATATGCACTTTCTGTATCACTTATATCAGCTGTTTTTAAAGATATTTGTGGCACAAGGATGCTATGTGCCAAGCACAGTAGGTTCTGCTGGTTTGGCACAGGTGGTCAAAAAGAGAATTTTCTGACACTGTTTCTTGGAGTAGCCACAAGGACAGAAAAGGAGCTCTGTGACACACATGCAGCCAAAACATTCTCAAGAACCATAAAATGTGTCCTATATGTTTGTCTTCTATGATCTTTGTGAAAAACCTAGTCCTCATTTTCATGGAGTATTTCCTCCTCTGTATATCTCCGTGTTTTCACAACATTCCTTACTACCTTAGCATTATGTTGCACCAGCATTTCATCTTGACATATGAACATACATGTCATTTTTCCAAAGGCCTTTTCATACTTTCTGCTTTCCAAAATACAGGCTAACTTAGCTGGTGAGAGTAATTTTCATTCTTAGTTTTCAAACAGGTATTTAAATTTACCTGCATACGTAAGATCAGCTGAGGCTGTTACCAAGTAAGATATACCCTCTTCAAGCTTTGTAAGATTGATTTGTTCTTGGCATTATTTACTATAGATTTGAAAACTTTAATGGCATTGATGTTCTTTGTCATTCATCCAGATATTAATATGTAATGGTACAAAATTTTTCCTCTTTTAAGAGTACCTATTCTTCTCTTTAACCTTGTAACTATCAATTCCTGTCACCTCTTTTTTTTTTTTTTTAATTACAGAGCATTTTAAATATCCTGCTAGTTCCTTACTCAGTGGTACAACTGTATCCTCAATGTCAGATAAATTATGATCCAGTATTGTCATTCTCATGACTGATCTGCACAGTAAGCTCATTCTGTAGTTAGCCACATTAACTTTCCATTTTAGTGGTCTTCATATGGAAACATCAACTCTGTTAGTCTGAATTACCCTTTTAAAGAGATAAAGCTCATACACCTCTCATTTATCTGCAGAATCATGGTCAGTTGAATCTAAAGGATCCTTCTGTGAGGGCCTGCTGTGAGAGAAAGCATAGGGATGTGAGTAGTCTTTACACTACAAAATGGAGAGAATTAAAAAAAGAAAATGGAAAAACAACCTAAAAAATCAACTATTTATGAAGTAGATAGTTTTCCTGTGTCTGAGGTTTTCAAACTGGAATTAAATGCATATATTGAAAATTCCTGGCAGTTTCTGAGTAGAAAATAATGAAACTGTATATATGGCCTGAAATGTAACTATAGGTAGAGTTTCTATATACACAGTAGGTGCTCTCACCTAGAGGGGTCCCTAACTCCTCTGAAGTTCTTTGTAATGATGTATAAAAGATCAAGTCTCGTGTTGGATCCTGTTCCTGACATAGTTAGCTCTTTCCAAAACATTAATCTCAAGTCAAATTAATAAGGTCTTTTACAGTTGTTCAAACAGGATCTACTTTATTATTCATGCATTAACTTAGCTGCATGATCTCCATCTCCTCTTGCATCCGTCCTGTTATACTTTTCAGAGCATCAGTGACTTTAATGTTTCTTCCAGCACTGTGCAGGAAAAAAAAATAAACATCAAGCCTAAATTTGCATGTGTGTGTGATGGTGCTGAGGCAAGAAGGACTTGAACAGAATTCTGGAAAGCTAGAACTGCTGTAAGACCAGAGCTAGAGTTAAGAGTTACAGTGTTTTTTCTAAAACAGCTTATTCTATTTGCAAGGATATATAATTTGGGTTTAGAAAATATAATGTTATGAAGCATCAACTTATTACAGTGCATTTTTAAGGCATATTAGGTTTATATTAAGTTTAACTACTTCACATAGTTTACATATATGCCACAAGATAACATATTATGTACAATAATATAGGTAGTTATTGTACATATATGTAATTACTTTACATATATGTAGTTAAAAGGTTTAAACTTCTATCATACGAACATTTCAAGAAAAAATGTTTTATCAGAAGCACAGTTGTTAGGTTTTTCTCTGTAATTCTCTAGATTATTGCCTTATGGATGCTAGAAGAGAACATCCTATACCATAGACTGAACATTTAAATTACGACCTCCATTCCTGAGTGAAAGAAATGCAAGCCTGTATATACTGTTGGAAGTTTTGTGTCTCTGTCTTTTAATTTTCTGTGTCAGAGAACACAGATTTTTTCAGGTCGAGAAGGGATTTTGTGAGGCAGTCACTTTGTCTCCTGTTCAATGCTGCATCAACTTTTATTCAGTCCAGCTTTCTCAGGGTTTTATCCAGTTGAGTCTTATAAACCTTCAAGGATGGAGACTGCACAGTCACTCTGGGCAGCATGTTCCATTGCTGGACTTGTGTATATGGTGAATTTTTGTTTCTTTCACCCATCAGAACCTGTATATATTTCCAAACAGATATTTCTACTTAATAGATTTTTCTGGGAACATGGCAGCCCAGGTGCTGTTACTGCATATTTGAAACACTCGTTATTTTTCTCTGTATCCAGATATAGCAGACTGCTATATCAAGAACACCTAACACTTCAGATGTAACAAAATATTGTGTGTTTCTGGTTTTTGGTTTTTTTCTTTGTTGGGTTGGTTGGTTGGTTTTGGTGTTTTCCCCCAAATGCTTATTCTCTGGGAAAATGAACACTTTAGAATGTTTTCTCTGGAAAAGACAAAATATTATTGTGCAAAGAGTCTGGGGTTTTGCCAACACTAATTCTCAGTTTGTATTTTCACTACTGGTTTGATATCCTTGAGTGAAAATGAGAGTTTTGCCCTATTTTTCAGATATTCCACATATAAATATGGCTTCCTAGGAGACAGTAAAAATGTGACCTATTTAGGGAGACGGAGTAGATTCCTTTCAGCAGGTGCTTGAAGAAGAAGAAATACTTGCATGGGTGTGATGTACCAAAAAATGTTGCTAGAAAAAAACATGAAATAAAATAAGGTAGTGTCAGGAAAGAAAGATCTTATATCCTGAGCATGTCTGCTGGATTATCATGTGTCATTCGAGATAATGTTAATAACATCATCACATGCAGCTGCACCATTCCCTCAATGTCACACATACCCCAACTAGCAAAGGTGCTTGTGTGTAGAAAGGAAAGAAAAAGAAAAGTGCAGTGCAGCCAGCCAGCTCAACATGAAATTTCAGACTCACTTATGTCTTGGGGATTATTCCCATACTCACAATGCAACATGTGCAAATAACTGGTAAAAGCAAGACAGACTTTTATGTAGAATGCTCTCAATAGTTTTGAATGAAATTTTAAAATAGCTTCATTTCACATAACTATAACAGTAGCACCTATACAGGAATGAGTAAGGAGGTGTTTTAAAATGAAAGCCAATCTTGTAGTCATCCACTAATAGGGACTGTTGCCAGCATATTCACTTTTATATTTGATTATACTGAAATGTTCTGTCTGTCATATTTGATTATACTGAAATTCCCATAAGTCCTTTAGTTGAATTACAAATTATGTCTTTATTTGGAAACAAATATGCCCACAAGTTCATTGTGTACCTTCTTGTGTGCAGTGTGTGGTGTTAGTGACTGCAGAGAGAGAGCAAACTACTTTGGGCATTTTTCCTACCAATCAAATAATTTCATGTGATCATTTCAAAACAGTTACCATTGGAAAAGAGTGAAATCCATTTTAGTTTGTCTTAAAGGAATAGAAGTAAAATTCCATCTGGGAGTTGAAAAGGCAGAGTGTATGCATGTATGTATAATGTATATTATGTATGCTACATAGAGTATTCAAATATTTCCAGTCCATAGTCAGTACAATATATTTCTACAAACTAATAAATAATTCACAGCATGCGAAATATTACAATACTTCTTATAATCCTTAATACTTTGGAACCCAGGCAAGGGTTGCAAACAAATGCCTTTTTTTCTCACATTTTCTAGTTTAAAATTTGCACTGGAAGATAAAGGTAATTCCTTTTTTATTATTTTTTTTTTTTTTATTTCAAGTATGCTTTTATCTGTGATGTTAATTATAAAGCACAGTCAGGTGATGTACATCACTGTTTCATTGTGACTATGGGATACCTGCTGATTTTCATGCCATTAGATAGTTTTTTAAAAGAACTTTGAGATGGGAAAAATATGATTCACCTCATAGATCTTCATGTAATAGGAATCTGGGTCATAACCAATAAGTATCTATGATGACTGAGAGGTTTGTATAGTGGAACTGGAAAAAAGCTGCAAAAATATGTCACAGTAATTCTTTGAGTATCACACATGCACATCACTGCCATTGCTGAGATATTGTCATTAGAAAGCCAAGTAATTGATTTGTTCTGATTTGTAATGATTTGATCTTTGCTATTCATTTGCTGACTAGTTATGTTTTCTGGATTTTAATGACATTTCATAAAAATGCTAGATGGGAGTTCACAGTTTCATCAAGCATTCCTATCTGAACATATTCACAAAGAGAAATGTAATGAAACAGAAAGTAATTTCCATTAGAAGATAATCTTATTTGATCAACATTTTTGTCTAGCTCTACATATTAACTTAATAAACTTCTTCAAACTCCCTCCCTTGTTTCCCATTACAAAACTGAAGGGAAAAATCTTTCCTTAAAGTAATAACTTTTTGTCTTTATTTCAAAAAGTTACAATTCAAGACTAGGCATTACCATATATCACTGTAAAGTCTGCATTTGAGAGCATGAATAGTGAATATCTGTGTTTTGAGACTAAGGAGCAGAGTGGATATGTTTTGAAACAGGCGGATAAAGCATGAACAGCACAAGCTTCCTTTTGGCAGCTGAGATTTCCTTCAAATCTTCAGCAGCAAACTATTTTTTCCAAATGGAGTTCAATTATTCCAGCCCATTCTGCCTTTAAATCATGCTCCTGTGACTTCACATTGTATCAAGCACAATATGCCAGCTTGCACTTCTCTCAGCCCTCAGAAACACTTTTGACTCATTATTCTTCCTCTTGCTAAATAAAAATAATCTGCAATTTAATCACGTGCTTGCAAGTAATCACTTGCTAACTTGATATGCCTGGCAGATTTTCTATTTAGAGCTGTCAGGTATAGGCACAACAGGAATCTGCCATATCTTACTGCTAGTTCAAGTGCAGGGTCACTAGCCAGGACATGGCTAAGTGGCTGATGAGGTATGTGTTCAATGAAATTATTTCAGAGACAATATCAGGTCTTTCTTGCTGGATGCCCATAAGAAAGTTATAGCAAATGGTTACAGATCATGGAGGAAAATGTTCCATCCATTCCTAGTCTGTGTAACAGCTACTGGTATCAGTCATTATAAAATGCACCTATTTCCTAATTTTACCAGATACACATTTAAATTCCTTGTGCTGCAACAGAAATAAAGTAACTGCCCCGATGTCTGTAATTTTGACCCATTTTCTGATGATTTACTGACAGTTGTATGTAAATTCAGCAAAGCAGATATGCATCTTTTTCCTCTTTTTTTTTTTCCCTGTAATAACCATAGTAGTATTCTAGAAGCGTTCAAGGAGTTCAGCCAAGATCCAACTTCTTCTTGTAAAAGAGTGTGCATCTGCACCTTCCCCACAAAGGGAATAACAAAAAAAGGTTTATGAGTCAAATATCCTTATGATATTTCCTCACTGTCTTACTTGATGGTCGTTAAAAAAATACTTCTGCTGTTATAGATGATTGTTGTTGTCATTGTTTATTATTATTATTATTATTATTATTATTATTATTAAAAAGACAAACCAAAGCAAAAGAAAGAAAACCAAGTGATGCAAAAGCAATCACTCACAAGCAGCTGATGGATACCCAGCCAGTCACTGAGCACTGTTAACCCTTAATAAAGGCCAGCTCTGGTTTTATTACTGTACTAATCCATTGGTTAATTTGCATCAGCTGTCCCAGCTGAGTTCCCTCCTAGCCTCTTATTTTCCCTAACCTACTCACTGTCAGGGAAAGAGTGGGAAATAGAGAAAGCCTTGATGCTGTGTAACCACTGCTCAGCAGTAGCTAAAACATGGCATGTTAGCAACAGTGTTTTGGTCACAAACCGGAAATTTAGGGCTGCTACAAAGAAAATTAGCTCTCTTCCAGTTAAAACCACTATAGGACATAAGCATGTTTGGTATAATTTGGAAGTTTTTCCAGACATCCAGATCCCTTCTGCTCTGCATGGAAAATGGGAAAAAAGCAAACCAAAACCTAACTTAATCCTTATATATCCAAACAATATTTTAGAGAATATAACACATGATTTTATTAAGAGAGCTAGAACAGTCTCCTCCTAAGTCTTTTTTCACATAAATAGCTCATCAAATTCTAGGGGGCTTTATGTAAATTTCAGGTGAGCAAAGAATTGACTCAAGTCACTTTATTTTGGCAGCTGTAGGGCTTTTTAATTCCTTGGATCTGTAAACAGACTCCTACTTCTACCATTGCAGTTGAAGAAAGCTTTTGGCTATTTCTGCAATGTCAGTCATATAAGAAAAGAATTGCTGGCTTGGTATAAAAGCTAATAATTTCTTGGAAGGCTTCTCATGAATTAGGCCCATTTTCACTATGAAAAGTAAATTAAATTCCTACCTAATTATTTTCTATTAATTTGCATAATATACATTAATTTCCAAAATCAAATCTCTAATTTTGTACTGATTTTATTTTCTACTTGTTTCCCTAAGAAATACGAACAAAAAGTCAGAAAAACAGGAAATGGTAAGATGCACACATTAATGAGAGCCTTCTTCAACAAAAAAAATGATGTTGTTATCCAGAAATGAAAGAGGCAGACGTCCTGCCAGTATATAAAAGATTGATTTAAGATGTTAAATTTTTGATGAAACCCAAATTATATTATATCTACTAATTAACATTTTATTATATGCATTTGTTTCTTCCTAACTAGATAAGCGGAACTCTTTGTTTACAGTTATATAAATTTGTTTGGAGGGTAAACTGCAGTTAATGTATAAACCTCTCTGTCCTCTTTCAAGTCCTACTCCCCTGAAAGGATCACATTTTCCCCCTCTTTCTCTATCTCATATATGCAAGAACCCTATAAAACCATTAAATTACTACATTTGAAGGGAAATAGATAGGCTCCAATTTCCCTTAAAATGGGTTCATTTGTTAACTTTGAAACCTCCCCTTAGTAGTTTTCAGACATAATGTATAGTGCCAGTCTCTCAGCATTTCCAGAACTCAATGTTTCTCTCACTTGAGGCAGTTGTTAATATGTTCACTTCATAGTTGTTTAGAGAACTGTAGATTTTGTTTAAATTACTATTGCAGTTGTCTGTGTTGCTTACACTTGCAGTACCTTATATTTCAAAGGAAATTTTACTATCTAGTCCTAACCCTACATGGTGAGGGAACAATTAGAATACACATTTTTCTACCTACTTATTCTTGTGAACTCTGTGTGCAAACACATGCCTGAGTTGAATTTTAGCAAGGATAGATTTTAGTCAGAAAAATACAAAAACAGGAGTCCAAATCTTGAAAGGTATGCTAAACCTAGCTGTCGTTTAATACTGAAATCTTTCTTGGGACTGGACAAGAAATGTAATAAAAATACCTTTCTATCTGAAAAGAGAGATAAAACAGATGAAGTTTTTGGTTTTTTTTTTACATTGCAAATTTATATTCAAACATTTTTCTGGCTTCTGTTGGCTTAATATTTGAGCACCAAGATCTAAATTAGTCTTACTGTTTTGAGCCTGTGATTTAGAGAAGTATTATAATGTTTTACAAATAGTGCAATAGAAGTCAAGATTTGTCTTGCCTACATTGTGTTATGTGAAAGCCTGGTGTTTAATTTAAATCAGGTCTGTGGGATGTCTCCAAAGCTAATGCAGATAGGCCTGTATCATAAAGACATTGAATACTCAAGTTGTCTTATATTTTAATTTCATTTCTGTTGAATTTGGAATATATGGTAGGTCATATTTAACCACTGAGTTTGCTGTTGGTGTGAATGATTTGTTTTAGCAGAATCTCAGTATACCTTTAAGTGTGCTGTAACATAAAATCTGCCCAATGTATACAGAACTGCAAATCTGATCACCAATATTGAAGTAAATGTTAAACACATCTTTTGGTTGGCTAACATTTTAAGCCAGAATGTGACATGGGACAGGTACTGTGTGCATTCAAATGTAGGGACTTTTACAGGTTCTCCATTTGCCCAGCATAAAGTACACTGCAACAAGTAATTCCAATCAATGCCTTGAGTAGTTAGAAGCCATGACACCTGATGAAAACCCAAAATTATATTGGTACTGTTCTTTGAAAAAGGTCCTGTAGCACAATTGACAGAAAGAAGACTATGAGTTTATAGAGAGAAAGATAGAAACTCATAGTTATCATTTTGGGTATAAACCTTACAGCTGTTTCCTTATCAACTTTCCAAGTAATAAAACTACCAAAAGGAACACAATTTTTGGAGCTTGTGAAAATGGAAACGGTAGCACAGACTGATAAAAGAGTGAGATATCACTCTTCATTTATGCTTTTCTCAAGGATCTGTTTTAATTCAAGAGAGCTTGTTTTCCACTACCTGTTGCTTTTTATTGCAACTCCAAAGGATACCATAGTTTAAAAATTATCAGATCACAAGCACAAAACATCTGCCATTTCTGTGCTGGTGACCAGAATGTTTATATAACAAATGGTGTATTTCAAGATTCTTGAAATTTCTATTTTCATGACCTTTCACAACAAACACATATTGATCTTTAACTTTTCTTATTTTTTTCTTTATATTTTATCTTTTATTGCTCTTCTTCACTGCTGAAGTCACTTCCCACACACCCCAATTTTCACTGAATGTATTTGCATAATTACCTTCCATATCTTCACATGTGAAAATGCTCAAATCTGTGTAAAAAAAAAAAAAAATCAACAGAAAAGCTTAACTTTCTAAAATAAAACCTTCAACAAAAGAAAAAATGATTGGGGCACACTAATGGTATTGCTAATTCTGTTTTAAACCCAATGTTTCCTATTCTTTAGGGGTGGGGTTGCAGTGAAGTGCTCCTTTCTAATTTTCAAAGTTGATGCTTCATTTTGACAGATTTTTTCCTATAAGTGTTTGTTCCAGAAAGTTAAAACACTGCTTATTCTGGTGTGTCAGATCTGTCCACTAATAGAGCACCTGGTTACGGATGTGAAAGGCCACTTTCTTTAGACTGTGGAAAATGAGAAGATGAAAGAATTTCTTTACAAGGCATCTTGTCAGTTTGAGGATATTACTAAGTGGGAAGCTGCTATTTATTGGTCTGTGTTGCCAGTATGTGGGTTTGCCTGGTGCTTATCCTGAACAGCTGCTGTAACATCTCCTTATCATGAATGACATTGTCAGACCATGCTTCAGGAAAGGCATAACAGCAGCTTTAGAGTTTGGATCTCTTTATATCATGGTATCTAACAGCTATCAGCATTAAAGCCTCTTGTGTTTCTGTACAGTTTTGCCAGCTGATCCAGTCTTGGAACACATATACACACACAACTCAGGGCAGTGCAACTTGCATTTAAAAAACCTTTTACACTGGTGTAGGCTGGAACAACCACTGATTTATTACAAATACATTTTGTTTGTCCCTATCCCTGTAATTTCCATGTAACTTGTTGGGGAGGTTTATAATAGGCATAAAAATTCATGGTATAGCAAAAAAAAAAATTAAAATTCTTGAACTGGACATCCCTGGATAAAGTAATATGCCCTATAATGGTGTACATTTTTCCATTAAAATTTGTGCTATCAATAACCGTCTCCAAGTCCTGCAACTTCCTTAAATTTTCCAATGTCTGAAACCTTTTCTTTCTGAGTCAGGGCTCCTAAGAGCCATTAATTACTGCTAAGAATGTAGACGAATAAAAAACAGCCATGGTTTTGTGCTTTATATTCTCTATGGGTTAATTTTAAGCTCTTCTGTGACCTAGGACAATGAGACTTTGCTCCTGTTTGGATCATTTGGAAATAGCACAATATAAACAGAAATAATTGTAGAGAAAACAAAGAAAGAAAGTAGGACTAGGTTTTGTCAAGCATTTTATCTGAACTTTAACACATGCTGTTCTATTTATTCAGAATATATATTTTACTTATTTCCTTAATTACATTCCAGTGAAACAATACTGATTTAGTTTAATATTTTTTTCCAGTATGAAAGCAGGAAAAGAAAATGGAAAAAAAAATAAAATTGCTAAAATTGTATAATTGATGACTTTAAAGCTTACATTTCCATACATCATAATTTCTTTTTCAAGTACACAATGTATCTAGAAATGTATAAATTTCAAGATTAAATGGGCCATATGAACCTCTGCATAAGACAGTACAAATTGTCTGAATTTCATAGATTCTAAGCTATAGAAAGACACTTGAGCTTGATCCAGTACCTTCAAATCATGAAAAATTAATTAATTACTTGTTCTTATGAAAATATGTCCTGTTTTTTTTCTAGTCTGACTAGGTTCAGCCTCCAGCGATTGTGCTTCATCATATTTTCTTTTCCTGCATTCAAATTAAAGAGTCACCTGCTTTTAGAAATAAGTTCCCTGGGTTGGTACTTCAAGGCTGAGATAAAAAAAACTTCTTAACCTTTTTGTGGGTAAACTATGGAAGTAGAATTTGCCAATTTTTTCACTAGAAGGCAATTTTTCTGTCTCTCATGTTACTTTTTAATATGTCTGATTTTTTTTTAATAAATTCCAGTTATCCACGTCCCTTTTTTATGATTGATGTCAAACCTGAAATAATTTAATCAGTAAATTACTGGGTTTGTCACAGGTGTTTCCACAGGAAGTAGCTCCACTTTCAGATGTGACTATTTGGACATTGTGTTCACCTGTTAACCTGAAGTGTAACACTATCAGCTAGTTTTGAAAGTCTGTTCACTGATGCTGTGTGACACTGTTTTTCACCTTTACCTATTGGAGTGGGATTTTCTTCCTAGATATTTGAGCTCACATTTTGGCAGTATTAAAAAATTATTATTATTCTACAATTTTTTACTTAAACTGTAGATAAAAATAACATGAGGCCAGGAATAGATTCCCGTAGAACTCTATTAACATTATCCTTGTTTCTCATTAAAATTACCACTGAGATCTAGCATTAAACTACTTTTAAAATGATTAATAAAGTTTCCACTGATACTGTATAATGTTAATTTAATTCAGCCTGTTATGCAGGATTAGGTAAAATGCCCTGTAGAAGCCTACTGTACAAACCAGTTACTTTTATATATCAACACTGCAAAAACAATTAAAGCTGATATGAGTTTGATTTTTTCAAGTGTTCCCAGAAACTATGCTGAATGGTGTATGGTTGTCCTCTAAGCCTCTGCCAGTTGCATCTCCGCTCGATCTGTCTGTGAAATGGCCTAAGAAATATGTACAAGTAATTGTCTTGTTAAATATTAGTAAACAAGGACCAACAAATGTTCTCCTATCAGACCTGAAGGTACTGATATTAGTGGCAGGTGAGTTACTGGTTGTGGTTTCCAGCCTCTTGAAGATAGTAAATATCTTCAAGTCACCATTTTTGAAAGCATTCCAGGGCAGACCCCAGCATCTTCCACCTGCGTAGCACAGAACAATGATGCTCACCTCTGTCTCTTCTGGGAAAACTGGTAAGAGTTAGTGTGAAAAATAGAACTAGTGTCTTCTTTAGAGACAGAACTCACAAATCTATGGGAGTTCTTTGAAGGAAGCAATGAGCCTGTGCACAAAGGTTGATATGACATCCTTTGATTTCCAAAAGCAATCAACACAATCCCTCAGCAAAGGCTCTTAAAGAAACTAAGCTGCCATGAACTAGATAAGAGAGCCAGTCTCCACATGGATAAATAACTTATTAAAAGATAAGAAACAAAGCACTGAAATAAATGACTTTTTTTTTTTTTTTAAGCAAAGAAGACAGGAGTATGCCCTGGAGATGCTTTGCTCAATATCAAGGAAATAGTCAGATGACAAAGCTTGTTGGTACTAGCAGATACTACACAGTGCTAAAGGTGAAGGCCAGTTGCACAGCCTCAGCAGTAGAGCTGCAGATGCAGCCTAATGTAGAAAAATGTAAGCCATGGATATAGAAATATGCAGTCTTCAATATGCTTGGATGGGCTCTACACTGTCCATTAGCACTCAGGACTCATATTTTTGGGTTTATGATAGAATGTTCTTCTAAATGTAGGTTCATTTTTCATGGACACCAGGAAAAAAAAAGTGAGTTTTCAGAATTAAGAAAGGAAAATAGTTATTTTTTCTTTTCTGAATGGTGGCCTGTGAACAGGTTAAAATAGTAGATTTGGATCCAGTCGCTTTCTGTTTTAGTAGGTAGACGTGATCTTGAGGTGAGATAAACATGTTTCTGCATCACACTCCTTGCATAAAAAATGTTGCTTTTGATCTTTCAGTGGGATAATGAAGCCAGAGAAATAGCTATCAGAAGGACAGCATGCAGATATGCATAAAAAAAATAAAATCAGCCCTAGCTGGTGCATACTAAGAAGAAACACCTTTAGCTAGAATAAATAATGACAAAACAAACAAGTAATGTATAAAGAGAATCACTTCTCTTGTGATTTAGTATTTGTGGGAAGAGTTGAACAAGAAATGCAGTAGGGAAAAAAGCACAGAGACAAAATTAAGAAACAAACAATATGAAACATTTAGTCTTTTTGGTGTATCTGTGCCACTCCCTGGAACAGAGAAATTGGAAATTACTTGCAAATAGCAAACTGCTTAATGCACCAGAGAATACAGTGTTAGCAAAGCAATATTCCATATGTAGAAGACAGATAAAACATTCAAAGAGTAAAAATATTTATATTTTCTCATTCTAGAACACTTTCCACTGTATCCATTAACATCAGATAATATCTTTCTAAGGACATCAAGGCTCCTCAATGAATACAATTGTTTAAAAATTCATATCTGTCATGAATACACTCCACTACTCTAATAAATTTTTTTCCTATATGTTTTCCTAGTTATCACAAATATTGTGGATAAACTAACACAATCATTTGGTATGTTTCTGTTTAGTTAATTAAGACCTGGAAATATTTTTTAAATGAAAAGTACCTGTGTGAACATATATGAAAACCACACGTAACAAAAATACTAGGTTTTCATTTACTGAATCTCATTAGTATCTAATAGATTTCTGCATATCCTACGTAAGCTCTCAGAAAATCTTTGAATATCTTAATTTCATAAGCACATCTAAAAAAAAAACAAAACAATCAACCAACCAACCAACCAACCAAATAAATGGCTGATTGATACCCTAGAAAGGTCAATTTAGTTTTTAGAACACATAAACATTAAATTAATAAATAAAAGAGCAGAATGATGGATCATTATGCATTTTACTGCATAAACACTTATGAGTAGTTATGACCTACTTTTGAGAAGGAGCCATCCTATGGATGCACAATTTAGGGAATGCTTTTACACTGTTCTGAATATTTTGACAATAATTTTAAAAACAAACCGGCAAACAAAAAATCTGCCTTGCCTGTGTCTTTTTTTTTTTTTTCTTCAAAACACTACCACCTCAAAAAAGGATGAAACTGAAAAGTTGAGCTTTAAGTGTGCAAAACACAACTCTTTGTTGTACAGAATGACAAGACTCCATAAAGGCTCTTGCAAGGCATTTCTCTAGTCAAGCCAAGTAATATTGCTAACATGCAATTTTCTTCCTTCAAGTAATGATTTTGTTTTAATGTCCCTAACCAGAAAACCTGTCTAGGTATACAGCTTCAGTGTGTTGTTTCTGCATTAATTCCATATCTTGTGTGTTACCAGCTGTGGTCTTGATCCTTGTAGGTAAAACACCACTGAGGTTAATCACTGTTGTGTTTTCTGACAAAGCAAACCTGGGACTGTGCTCATGATCTGGCGTGTCTTCTGGCTCTGTGTCTCCTCCGCAGGCTGCCAGCATAAAGCTTAACTCAGGCCATCTACAATCCCATCTGCTCTGCTAGCAGATGATCTATCGTGGTGCTGGTGGGAAGGATATGGACCTGTCCCAGTCGCCCCTCTTTGCAAGGCCAGATAGGATAGCCTGGATCTGACAGCAGAGACAAGAGCCCCTCTAATTAGCATCTGCTTGTACATGATCCAAGGTGCGCTCTGCAGAAAAAGGCATTCACAAATAGGAGAGGAGATAAATTAAATGTGCAGGCAGCAAATATAAATGCAAGCTGGTCTTTGAGGCTGTTGCTGTGTTCTCTGTAGTGACAGTCAATGTGACTTTGTGTAAATACATCCATGACTGGGTTTAAAACCACTTTGCTTACAGAACGTCTCAGACACTTTTAGGACAGAAGGTTGTGGTTCACAGGGGCAGTTGGTTTCCTTGTGACATATTAGCAGTCAGTAGTTGACAAAACTATGTATGATTTTCAGTGCTGACAATCCTCAGAAATGCTCTCAGTTACTCAAATTTAGGCACATTAAACAAAATTATGATCTTTTTCCTAAGTTTAATTAAAATAAGGGGGTGAAAGGTAAAATGTACTCTGCAACCTGGAGCCAGGGTTCACAACCTAGTATGTAATGGCTGCATTTAATGAGCATTCTGTGAGTGGTTTAGTTATGAATAAACATAAGGGTTTTGGCTATAGTTATAGATTTGTTTTCACCTTTGCATACAGTGGAGGTCAGGAAATATTTGAGTGATAGGTTTTCTCTGCAACAGGAGTGCTGAAACTTGAGCTTTTAAAAATACAAAAAGTTTTTACCATTCTATTACGAGATTATTGCTGTAAATATTGCTCACCATCTAGACCAGCTTGCACTGTTGTAGATCCCAGCAACAAATCTTTGCTACTGTTAATCTGCCCATAGGCATAGTTTTGACTCAGCATACATAAAGCAGAACACACTTTTGTCATAAGAAATGTTACTTAATGTTTTTACAAGATGTAGATAATCCATATAAGAAATCTGTATTTATATCTACAGGACATGGGTATGAACATTTATTCACCAGAAACTGAGGGAAAAAAGGAGAATCAGCCAGGACCTTGCCTTATAAGGGAAAACTGTATGTGACTGTTCTCTATTGTACAAAAGGGAATCTCACCATGGACATTATTGCACCAGGTTTTCAGGTACTAGGGGTTGGTTCAAGAGACCAAGAATCAGCGGAGTGGGTACTTGTTACCATTCCTTAATTGTTTTTCATGTTTTATTCAGAGAAAAATTACTTTTTTTACAGTAAAAACTTGGAAGTGAAGGATGATTGTCCCTAAATTGAAAATTACTGTGCTTATATTTTGGCTAAAAATAATAACAAAAATATATTGTTTGGGAAATTATTTTGTGGTACTTCATAAGAATACTGCATAGGTACTTAGTTTTATCCTTCTGTTCTTCCTTTATTTGTATTTCTAATTGTGCTTTCCATTTTGAATTGAGAATAATTTTGTACATATCTTCTCTTGGTGTCATGATAAACTATGGGACATAAATATTGGACAAAAATTTCAATTTATATATAAGATGGAAAGAAATAATCCAGAGAGATTAATGGTTTTTTGGATATTTTACATTTAATGTATTGCATTTTTAAAAAAATTAGTACTTTCAATTTTTTTTTTTTTTTTCCCAAAGATGTCTCATTTTCAGATAGAATGGGTATTTGACTACAGTAATTTTGGCTAGGATTTGTTTGTAGTAGTAATGGGACACACACACACACCCCACACAAAACTAAAATGTTTATCATTCCATAAAAATTCTATCATTTTGTCCAAAAATTGTTTGTTATTGTGCTATGTAGAGGGAAATATTTATGCATATAAAATACCCAGACTTACATTAGTGATGTCATTTCTCAATGCAACAGTTTATGAGAACTTTAACACTGTGAGTACAAGCCTAGAGAGAAGGGAAGAGGACTGGGTTTGGCAAACTGATGATATGAACAAGTGATAGGTATTTTCTTTGTTTATTCACTGCTGACTTGGGGATTAAATGGAGACACGATAAGTAAAAAGATCAGGCATCCAAAGAAAGATAAAAAGGCTAGAAATCTGGAGTAATTTATCTGTAGCTTGGGCTGAGCAGATGCAAATAGAATCTCCATTATAGGTCTGCTGTCCACAGAGTGGTCTGGAGTGATCTGCAGCTATATACCTGTCATAGGTTAGCAAGCATAGTCCCGGAAGGGACGTCCTTGCTAAGGGGTGCTTACAGTTTCCTCTGGGAACTGATAGAACCTATCAGCTGGCCAGTTTGAATATGGACAATTCTCTAAGCCACTTAAAGTTGTGATCACCTCTGTGATCCACATTTAAGAATAGGCAAACTCCCCCTCCAAGCTCTCTCTCGTTTCCGGCGCTGGGACAAGTGGCTGCAGGCCCCGTGTGGGGCCAGCGGGCCCGGCCAGGCCCTGCCTGGGCCAGGCCGGGCCGGGCCACGGCCATCCTGGAGCCATGGACCTGTTCCAGCCGTGGAACCCCCCCCACTGCCTTGCCGTGGGCAGCCGGAGCGGCTCGGCTCTCCCCCCTCTCCACTGCGATAAGAAAAATTCAACATTCCAGCTGCAAAGCTGCAAGGCCGAGGTGAGATTAACCCTTTTATTGCTGTGAAGAGCTGAAAACCTGAGGGAAGAGAGAGAGGAGATGCTTCAAGCTGAAAGTCTGTTGTGAAGCTATGATATATCAGAGTATCCTGTTGTAATTTCATGAAGATATGGGGGGTGGAGTGTTCAACTCGTGAGCAAAAGCACCTGCGCTGAGATAGGCAGATGCTGACGCAGCTGTAATTTCATGAGAAGTTTGGACAGGGAGAGATGAACCAGATGAGGACTTTTGCTCCGAACAGGAAAGGAGAAAACCTCAGTCCGTAGAGATGCTCCCAGAGATAGTCCTAAAGATGAAGATGATGAAGACCCTTTGCTCCCAGGGAAGGAGAAGGGCCTCTGTTTTTGTTTCTGAACGGCTCAACCTTAAAATTGTACCCCAAAAAACTTCAAGAGTGGACCCTCGAAAGCAGTTGCGGGAAAAGCTGCAAGTCGGGGGAAAGGACTCACACGCAGGCAGAGAGACTCCTCTTCCTAAATGGACTGAACGATATTTGGAAGTGGGCGGCTGTCTCGTTGTGATAATGTTTTCATAGCATGAGCAAGAAGAGACTTCTCTTTCTAAATGGACTGAACAAGGTTATTATGGAAGTGGTAAACAGACTGAACATCTTAAGGGTTGTCTTTGAACATTGTCAGTGGGAGAAGGGAGGAAGGTGGGGGGGAGGAGGAGAGTTCTGAAGGTGGTATGATTTTTTTTCCTTCTTTTAGGTCTGTTAATAAACTTCTTTATATTCTTTCAAGTTTAGTGCCTGTTTTGCATTTCTCCTAATTCTTATCTCACAGCAGATAAACAGTAATGAGTATTTTGGACCAAACCACTACAATACCGCAGTGAGTCTTCTGCCTGACTCCATAACTTCCTTTAGTTCCTCAATCCAGGATCAGAATGAATTTAATGGAACCAAACTACCTTGCATAAGCTTCTGGAAAGCAAACCTTTTTCTTGAACTTCCTGTTGAAGCACAGAAAATCCTCTTTTCTTCCGGACATTCAACAGGCATTTCAAATAAATTCCAAATATTTCAATATAAATTCAAAGAAGAGTCATGAAAAAGACCTTTTTATGTTATTTGGAAGGGGATGGCAGGAGGAGGTTGTTTGTTTGTTTGTTTGTTTTTCATAAAGATGAATACATTTTCACAGGATTGCCTACAATTATCGAAAGTTTTTAATATCAGAGAATCATGGAACCATAGAATGGTTTGGGTTGAAAGGGACCATGAAAACCATCTAGTTCTAATCCCCATGCCACAGGCACAGGGGGGACACCTTTCACTAGACCAGGTTGCTCAAAATCTTATTCAACCTGGCTTTGAATATTTCCAGGGATGTTTCTCTGGGCAGCCTGTCCACCTCACCACCCTCACAATAAAGAATTTCTTCCTCATACCTGAGCTAAAGTACTCTCTTTCAGTTTGAAGCCACAACCCCTTTCACTGCATGCTCTTGTGGAAAGCCCCTGTCTATCTCTCTTGTAGGCCCTTTTTAGGTGTGGGAAAGTGCTCTAAGGCGTCCCCGGAGCCTTCTCTTTTCAAGACCTAACAACCCCAACTCTCCCAGCCTGTCCTTCAGTTATTTCATTTGTTCCTTTCCTCCAGTTTCCATGACCTCTTGAAGACAGTTTGACCTCATCAGCACAGTTAACAACTGCATTTATGAATACCATCTACTCCAGTAATGTAGGCTGAATATTTGACACATGCAGATAAGAAGCACAGCTGGTACCTTCAGAGGAAAGAAAGAGCACTGAGGGTCAGGACTAAAGATCTGTGTTAAGACCAAACTACTAAAGGGCAGCAACTAAGCTTCAGGTAAGAGTGATAACATCTCATGAAAGAACTAATAAATTGAATTCTAAGTTGCTGAATGAATTGTTGACAAGCCCTCTGAACATTTTCAATCAGCTTTTGGAAGAGTTATTCTAAACCATACAGATGAATTTATATAAACACACACGTATGCATTTTTTTATGAAAACAGAGAAATTCTTAGTGTGTTTCATCCATATAATGAATAAGAAATTATTCCATAGTAAATCTGTGGGACCCTGGAGTGAAGTGTCACAGTTTAATTTGGATCTTTGGCATCAAAAAATTAACTCCCTAGAGCTTTCAAAAATCAAAGATCCCTTAAATAACCAGAAATAATTTTAGGGGCTGTTTGACTTACAGTACCAAATGGTCTATCAAATAATAAAAATCTTCAATTTCTTTTCTTTACAGCTGTAAAGGGTAGTGGTTTTGTTGCTTGTGTTTTGTTGTTTTGTTTTTTTCCATCACTGACAAATAAATACTGGAAGGAGAGCTGCACATGCATTATTATGTATTCTTTCGTATTTCAAATGTTCTTTGTTTTTTTTTAAACTCATCCTCATTTTGCTTATCTTAGGTGATAAATCTAAGTTGCTTTTTTGCCAAGCTGAGTTTTTTAATAGGACAAAATTCAAGATGATATGCTAATCTAGATTTTTGAATTTTTTCATCCCCTGCTAAAAGACACTGTGTCCTCTACTGTTTCACAGGAGCTAGACAAATGCTGGCACAGTTGTACAGATAGGAAAAAAAAAGCTAAAGGGTTGTAGGCCACTGATTTTTATAGGATTCAAAAGGCAATTAAAACCCATAATTAAAATGCATGTTGAGGGTCCATCATATTGTGCTCTTTCTCCCAGGTAATTATTTATCGCTCAGCTGTGGCAAATTTTACCAACATCACCGTCACTCTCATTTATGGCACATACTTCCCAATCAAACCAATTTTATGGTCTGAAATAGACAGGTTCTTCCCTATATTTATTTTGAGGAAAACTCTTATAGGAAAACATAATGAAGTGCATTTGATGCTGTTGATTTTGAACCAGAGATGATAATTTCACACCAAACCCTGCCCCGCCCCTAAAACCCCCTCTCCAAAAATCAGCCCCCCCCCCAAAAAAAAAAAAAACAAACCAAAACCAAAAAACACCCAACAAAATTTCAAAATACAACAGTTCTTGTGCTTTTTACAAAGAAGTGAAAAAATCTACTAGCTGGTTTCCCCATGAGTCCATTGCAAATTTTCACTTTGCAGACTACCTTCTGGTTTGTCTGGGATACCAAGCTCCACTGACATTTAGAGTATGCTGAAAGACATATTTACTCAGACTTATTCTGAAAAGGGCAAAGGTGGTAGAATTGGCTCTTTAGTTGTCCACTCTCTGCTTTTCAGTTAATGTTTTCCCTCTCTATGTAATATTTTCAGTATATGAGTAAATTTCTCAACCATGACTTTGTTGTATCCTGAAGCATACAGATGATCAACATAATGAAATCTAGCTTTTGTCAGTTTGAGTCTCAGGCAAGGCTTGGATTCCATGCACAGTCCGTTTGGGTTGTGCTTGAGGTTCATTATTTTCCCTGGATCTTTTATTATGTGGTGAGGCAAAAACCCTCCTAGCATACATGGTAGGAAACTCAATAGTACATCAGAGTCCAGCCATATCATACATGTTCAAGTGGGAATACATTTTCCCATCTGAACATGCCCCTACCATTCCTCACAGAGCTGAATATTTGACCTGTGAATGCTCATACAGGTCACACTGGGGAACTTCCTCTGACTTTTTACTTGAATTCCAGACCCTTCTTTGGTCAGGGTCATGGGTGATGGGAATGCCATAGGACAACATCATGTCTAATTATTCATAAGACCCATTGCATCTGACATCTTGGTTTAGACAGTCATAGTATCCTGATGGATAACCCCAACAGTTACACATGTCCCAGATAAACATTCTCAGCTCTGAGATGTACCAGGTTTCTTCAGGTTCAGCTGCTCCTGTGGTTCAATTTATTATATGGTAAAAGAGCAGTTTCTAATTTATCTCCATGGCTCCTCACTTTCCAGCACATTGTCTCTCCATTAGGTAGTTTCAGCTTCTGGCTCTTATAGTCCAATTTCTCCACTTCCCATTCTACCACTTCTCTTGTGTGGGCCTTGGAGGCCCCTTGTAGAGAATGTGTGGAGACAAGGATTTGTTTCACAGACCAGGCCCACTCATAATTTGTTTGGTGAATTTGGCATGAGGTTTCTGGGTTATTGGGGATTTAAATACACTCCCAGGCTAAATTTGGTTGAGACAAAATTATACATCCATATAACGAAAGTAAAAGCTTTTCGCATGTAATTTTTTTCCCAGTAAAAAAGACAAAAGAAACTTGGCAAAAATCAAACACTATGTAAAATGGTTTGACTAATATTTGGTCTCCCAACAAGTCACATGCAATGAAAACACAAACAAATATCAACAAACTTATAATACAGGCAATTTGGTGGCAATTGAAAGTTTCAGTGGTTCCACACAGCTCCATCTCATCTGTTGATAGGTCCCTATAAAGAGAAAAGTGAAAATTTGGCCCACAACAGACCAATTATTAAAAAGAAGGAAAAATCCATTGAATGTTGATTTGATGGTCCTACCACAAATGGTATCTACCACAAAGGTAAAAGGGCCCAAGGGAAAAACAATTATCACATCTTGGCTGTTTGTGAGCTTTCTCATGTAAATAAGCCGTTAACTGTTTCAGTCTCTCACAAATACATTATCGCTGTCCGCGTCATTAATTGTTGTCTTCCCTGATGGGGGAGATGTTCAGATTTGTGCCAGGAGAAAAAAGGAGGTGAATGTGACTTCATGCTTCTCAGTCTCCAGAGAGGTGTTTATTAATTCTTATCTAAGGAGTACAAGCCACTGGCGTGGCCTAGACATAGCACAGAGCAGAGAATGCAGCAAGAAGACAACTTATCAAGATTTCATAGCCTTTTTAAAGGTAAATCAACCAATGGTTACTAAAAATGTACATTACTTTTACTTTTCTACCAATTATTTAGTAACACAGCCAGGAACTGCAGAATTCTTTGTCCAGTCATCCCAAACTACTTTTACTGCAGAATATGGAGTAGTAGAAGAAGAAGAAGAAGGTTTGGAGAACAACAACTGTAGGTTACGGGTTTCGGGGTTCAGTCGGGACCGGGCGGACGTAGACGGATGGAGATCTCTATAGGCAGGTCTTGGGACACAGTCGGTTTATTGTAAAGGGCGTGGGTATTGGGGCACTGCTCAGAGCTGCTAGACTCAGCTCTGAGCAGGCCCAAGAGAGTAAGCAGGTGAGAGAGAGAGAGTGGAAGTAAGAGCAAGAGTGGAAGTAAGAGTAGAAGTGGAAGAGAGGAATAGAGAAGAGAGTATCAGAATGGCTGAAGTCCTGGTTGCAATACAATAAATCATCTTCTGTACTGAATATTCTAATTGTCACTAACCAATCTAATACAAGATACAAATCCTATAGCATTTACATACAGCCTATAAGAGTTCTTATATTACCATAGAGTGTTACATCTTAACTTCTAAAAACTACTCTTTGGACCCCTTCTGCTGAGCTAGTAGGGTCTGCTCTGACCCTTGGACCTGTTTGCAAGCAGAGGGTATTGTTTCATCAAGAGGGGATTACTTCAGTGGCCGTACCATTGTTTTCTAGTTGTTCAGTAACTAAGACCTGGTATTTCAAAAGTGGCTTTCATTTCGATGTTGCCTGTAGTTTTCATATTCCCAAAATCTTTTGTCAGGCAATCATATTTCCAAGGTTTTCCTGTTTCATCCTCCCCAACAAACAACAATCCTCCATTTTGATGGTTTTTTGCTTTTATCTATTTACTACATTAACAAACCCAAAACCTCTAAATTTTTCACCCTGTGACAATCTTACATAGTATTCTATCATTTAATTCACACCATTGTACGTTAGGGACCGAGTCTGGAGAGCTGGCCAGATAAACGACACATACACCGATATGATTAAGCATCGTTCTCCGTTTTCGTGTTCAACTATGCAAGCTTATATCTACTTTTGCAAAGATTCACACCCAGTCCCTCTAGACGGCCTCTAAGCAGCAGGGGAGCTGACCAGTGCATAACTTGCCAAGGACTCTCAGGGTTGCCTGCAGCCAGGTGCTTTCCAGGCCTGCCTGCAGCCAGGGGCCTGTTCAGGGGCTTTTCCTCAGCAACCCTGGGTTGTCCAATCTTTCCACGGGTATCATATGCCCCTGTTCCATAAGGAATCCCTCTACAATTGTAGATTCAAATTCTTCCCAGAGGCTAGGCAAACTTTCCCATGGACAAAGGCCAAAAACAGTGTTGTTCAGGGGGTTAGAACCCTTCAAAACAGGCAGAGAAATATTCTCCGGATTCTGGGTTCCCACAATACATGTAACACACGCTTACTATCTTGCTTAGATAGTAAATGGGGGTCTAAGGTGGAACTGCATATCAATAAATAAAGAAATAGGGTCTACCACTTACTAGTAAACTTATACAAATGAGCTCAAGTGAAACCTAGATTAAGGAAGAAGAAAACTTCAACATTGTGCCTTCCCTAGCAAAGGGCTTTAGGAAACAGAAACCAAACAGCTTTTGTACTATAACCCAGATTGTTTCCATGCCTCCTCTATGCTGTATAATCCCATTATCACAACATTTTAAAAAACATTGCAAATCCATGTATTTGGTGATATTATTACACCACATTTGAACCATTATTGCAGAAAAGGGTATTGCAGGAAGGATCATTGCAAAATATCCTTTTTATGTGCATATGGTGTCACTTTCTGATAGGACATGCCATACCTTTGGCTTCCCTTCTCTGATCAGTACAGACCAATATTAGTCTGACTCTCCACCAGGCTGGCTTTCAACTGTGTTAGTCATCTTTTCATCTTTTACATTATTATTTCTTGCTGCTTGATTTTTTTTCATCACTTTGAAATTCATCATTGATTCTAATGAATCTTAGATGAGTTTTCTTTCTCTTTTTCAAAAAAAAAAAAAAAAGAAAAAAAATCACAAAAAAGCTTTCTGACCTTAAGAATAGCTTCTTGAATCTTTTTTTTGTTTTTTCCACTTTGGTAGAAAAAAGTTAAGTGTTATTATGTCCCCTCCTCCTCAAAAAAAAAAAAAAAGTTATTGTGTCTCCTTGATTATCTGCATAGAATGTTTAGTTTGAATGCTCTGTAATGATGTAAAAACTACTCAGAAATGATGCAGAAATGACCGTAGCAGCCTTCCAAGTTGCTATTCATTCAGGCCTTCTAATCTAGGATCATTAAAGACTGGTAGGCACATCATGTGTAAAACAGTTAGAGATCTTTTCTCATCATGTTCGGGATAATGTTCTTGCTTACTCTGCCTACAGATTTAACTTGGAAATAAAACAAATGACAAAAATGTCACTTTAACTAATACACTCCATGAATACCTTTTTAGGATCTAAATGGATATAGCGGTAACTATTCAGAATTTCTTACACAGGGAATGAAACTCAAAAGCTCCAGCACCTTCTGAGATACACATCTGAGAGAAAATAAATTTTCATCCTGATGGTGAAGGATCTAGAAATATATCTTATCACTGTTTAGAGATTTCTTCAAAGAAATAATATTAATATTTTACTTAACTATATATATAATTCTGTCCTTTATGCTATCCTCTGTCTGAAAAAGGAAGAAGAAACCAAACAAAACAAAACAGAAATACTTTGCCTAAATGAGTGCATCAATGTTTTTTTAGCATTTAAGAACTGGTGTCTTGTTCTGAGACAATGATAATAACACTGGCAATGATAAACTATGATTATGATTTGACTAACAAGAATGAAGGAGTGGAATTTTAGATTAGAAGAAATGCAATATGTGAAGAGCAGAAACAGTGTACCTTTCCTAAAATATCATATGAGCTTGGGGAAGAGAAGAACAAGAAGAAACATAAAAGTAAAAAAATTATCTTAATCATTATGATCTTGTTTAAAAGATCACGGCAGACATAGGACGAAGGCTGGGGGTGGGATGAGAGTGAGAAGTGGAATGAACTTCTGGAGCATCTATTTGTTCACTTGGAGCCTCAAGAGCTTTTTGGGGCTTTTTTCCCCACCAGTTCCAAAACATATTCCTTTCCATATGCTGGGCCCCTGTTTCAAAAAGGAGTTAACACCTTACTTATATACTAATGATGCTGAACCCAACATGACTGGCAAACATATTTCAGCTGCAAAGGAGAATTATTTTGCAGTGTTAAAATATTTACAGGTATCCTAAAGTGTAAAAATCTGCCCCAGTTTTAGAACATGAAATATGCCAGAAAAAAGTATAATAGTTGGACAACAAACTGAAACCTACAAAGTTCTCATATGTACTTTCTGTTTGCATATTTAAACATAAGTGCAACTCTGTTTGTAAATATTGCTGCCAGGGAAGGCTCTTGCCATAAAAATAATGGGATTCAGATTCACCAGAACTCGAATCCTCAGAAGAATCTTATTTCCCTCATATACTATGCAAGCATGGAACCCAGGTCCACAAAATACCAGTACAAAGTATATACCACCAGCAGAAGTATACTGTGCTTGTGGATATGCCCCACCAGCTGGAAAGCTTTAGAGACAAAAGTGATCACAGCACATACATAAATTTACGTATTTCAAAATTCTAGTTGTTTCACTTAAAGACAAGCAGGTGCTTAATCTTCTTTTCAATAACTAAGTGTGATAGCCTAAAGCTGAAAAACAGAGGGAATCTTCACCTTTGATAAAACACAAGGTCACTCCAGGGCAACTACAATGGCTGGAATTATTTTTCTTGCTTCAAGTTAATATTATTTCTGCAGGTGTGACTATGACTAACACAATTTCTGTTCTGCAAGACTGCAATAGCATATACAGAAATAGATCTCAGCAGTTTTGTGTTCCATTAGTCAGTCTTCAAATTCATTATATACAAACAAGGATGGAAATGTGCCTGATTGTTTCAGCCTTCAGTCACTCTGAGCTGCATGTCAGAGTGATGCAATGTATTTGTCTATTACATATTTGTTCTGCTTTTTCTCTTTCCCACCAGGGTGCTTGGGTTAATAGATGTGTTCCTTTTAAAATGGACTCAGTTGGTAATCCAGAACTTTGAGTAACGCTGTCTTTTGCATGGCACCTTTTAACACTTTTACATATTTCCCTCTGAGCTGTCTCTTCATTCCTCTTATCACCTTAGCAAATGCAAATGAAGTAATTATCTAGTTAAATTCTGAACAGGCATTATTCATTTGAGAAATCGTTACTTTGTAGTGCTAAGGAAGCATTTTTTTCCCCGCACCTTTGGCACTTTACAGTAAACTCATTCTGATCTAAATTGATTGCTCTGGGATTATCTTGGAGTCATTAAAATAATGCTGTATTGACTTTCACTAATGTCTTTAATTAGCAATTTAAAATTCCAACATTTTAAATTAAATATGCACAGGTATAGCTCATTTTAGCTGTATATAATTTTGATATGACTTTGATTCAAATCTTATTTTGAATATTATGTAATTGGTCTCAGAACCAGTTATGGTTTTGCTGGAATAAAGGTAGTGGCAGCAAGGAGAGAGGGGAACACCCCGTAAGTGTTGAGATAGGGAAATGAAGAGAAGAGCAGTAAGTGGCCAGTCTTCCAAGAGTGATTTACCTACAAATGTGTTGTGAATTACAACTCCAAACAATTAATTAAACTCTGTGGTACACCATAGATTTCAGGTTGGTTTTCCATCCAGTTTGTATCTATACATATAGTAACTGAAGGAGAGAATATTCTTTTCATATGCAAGAAGATCTGATGTTTTAAGTAAAGATCTTGTAAAATTTTACATGAAGGTTTGATTTGGCTACAGTTAGTAGTAAAATTGGTGTGTGTGATTTCAGGTCCTTACATTGAGCTAAGAAATATATTTATGGTTTAATCTTTGTTTTGTTAACCTAGCAGATAAGAAATAATCCTAGAATCTTTTGTGATGGCTTTCTCTTAAATTAAATCTTAAATTTGCAGAGAGGGTTAACCCTATTAGACTCAGATTTTCTCCTTCTTATCTACTTCTATAGCACTTTAGGTATTTAATCTTTGTGTGAGAACATAAAATATGCTACAAAAACCTCACATTATTCAATGATTTCTTTACATCCTTTTAAACACCCACATTTCATGGGTTCTTCTGCTACCTCTGAAACTAGAAATGTTTTAATTTCTTTCTGGACTTCAGTAGCTGTCTGGATGTGGTCCTGGGCAACTGGCTCTTGGCAGCCCTGCAAGAGCAGGGAAGTTAAGACAGATTATCTCCAGAGGTCCCTTCCAACCTCAGCCATTCTGTGATTTGTAAGCCCATAGTGTTTGAGGAAAAATTTGGAGGTGGCCATGTTGCTGGTAGATATAATTAACATAGTTTTAATTACTGTTGAGTTATTTTGTTTGCTTGCTTGTTATAGGGATTTATCATACATTGAAAAATTAATAACTAACAAAATTACACCACCAGCTGTTTTATAGAGCTTTTCTTTAAGGAAGTGTTTTGGCCCCATGACAATGAATAGCAGTCTCCTGCTTTCTTAGGGCAGTAGCAGCATAAGTTCCATCTAGTAAAAATTGCATTTGCTTAGCGAAAAATGCTTAACCAGATGTTCAATAGATGTAAAATGTATGCTTTGGATTTTTAGAGTGAGTCTGATGGGTAAAGGCTAAAGAGCACTGAGAATGCAAGATGTTGTAGTCAGAGATTTAGTCCCAGTGGCAACTATGAAAGATAGTTGAGGTAGTGTCTGTTGCTGTTAACCCAAATTCATTCAAAATGTTCTGACTCAAAAACTTTGTTGACAACTTTGAATCATTATCATTATATGATCAAGAAAATCAACTTTTTTTTAAATAGTGTGACTACTGCCATGAGAAGAATGAAAAATCAAGGACTTCACTGTTTCAAACATATAATAGTTAATATAGAAAATCATAGTCATACAAAAAGAGGCCTTTGCCTCAGATTATTGCTATTATTAAATGTAAAGAAGATCTGTGAGTAAGATCCATTGAACATGAAAACATATCTCTACTCCCTCCCCCTTTTAGACTGACTTAATGGCTTAAATAATCTACTTATGCATATATATACTACCAAAAAGTGGTGTGTAACTAGGCTTGTTTGAGCAGTTAGAGATCCAGTACCATGAATTATTTGAATAAGATGCAAATTTTAAATTTAATATTTTATTATGTCTTTTTTTTTTAACATCAACAGGAAATTGAATAGATTAGTTTAATATTCTGAGCAAATCAACTGGAAATCTTTATCTTGGATTGGACATAATTTGTTAGTGCTACTGCACTTTCAATTAAAGTAGGGGTAAAGATGTGTTTCTGTTAATCATAAGCATTTATATAACCTGTCTACATGCATTTGTGTAGATAAGAGCTTGACAGATATTGACACAGAAAATTTGGCAAGGCAGGGTGTATTCTTCCCCTTACATTATACTAAAAGTTTCAATGACTAATACTTCACAACTGGCTTTTAAAAGCCATTAATGGCTTTTCATGACCTCCTTAGAGACTGTGATCTGTACATGGAGAGACAACAGGTTAATGAAGGTTAGAAATTAAATGAGAAAAAAGACAGAAGCCTACATATTTCACTTCTGCTGTGAAATTACAAAACATTGGAAATGTTCAGTATTTGAACGTTCACTCAAACTGGGAAAATCATGGAGTAGAAGAGAGCTCTGGAGAGAAGGGAAGCTCAGTTTTCTACTGTCCATGGTCTTATGGAGGCTGTTTACTTGTTTTCAAAATGGGGGGAAAGAAATTCTTTCATACCTTTTCCAAATTCCTGCCTTTACTGCCCTCAGTTGCTGGCATTGTGTAATGGAGTGGGAAATAAATGGAGTAGTGGAGGTAACTGTTTCATCAGATGTGTTTTCAATAGTAAAAAATTTACATTTCAGTGCAAGGAAGTGGGTTTTTTTTGCTTTTTTTATTTTGTTCAGAAGTGCATATAAATCTTAGAAGCAGTGTCTTAAAGTGAGTATGGGGATGTGAAGCATAGCTTTGACACAACTTGTGAGCCTTTGGGGATGTTAACAATCTGATCAACGATACAAAAAGGTGTTTAGAATTTGAACTTTCAAAAGTGAATTAATTAGAATTTTGAATTTAGACAGAACTGCATTAACAATAAAGTTTTTCCATCCTCTGAGCTTATTTTTCTGAAATTTCAAGTACCCTAACCTTAGTGGTCATATAAATCGAAATACTGAACTTCATTGTGATTTTATCTGAAACATAAGTTAAGAAAAAAGAAATGCCATTAAAACATTTTTAAAAAATATATTTAGAAGATTTTTTTAAATTACTGGGTTATACTTCAAAACATAACTTAAAAATTTTAAAAATTTTTAATATGGAGGACTCAAAACAATGATTTTTTAACTCATTGAGGTATTTAAGGGTTTTTTTAAAAAATCTAGACATGGGATTGAAATTACATATTTTAATGGATTGATATTTTCTGACAGAATATGTTATTTTGGGCAAACAGAAAAGATCCAGTTCCCACTCCTTTAAATTTACAGTGTTAACACCAAAGAAAACTAGACAGATCAAGTTTTTCTTAAGATTGTTGATAATGCTCTTTATTGTTCTTATTAACAAAATAACAAAGAATGCCAATTCTGGATCAATAATTCAGTGGATTGTTACCATAGATTTATGCCATGACCATCAAACACAATCAATGTTGCCTTCAAGAATTCAGTTGTATTCATAAAATAGGGAATTTCCAGAACAGTTTTTAGCAGTTTTTTTGGTGTTCATTTTTTTGTTGTTTTTTAAATAATAACAGTTCTGAGAACCTGAATGCATTGAAGAACTGTATCTGACTGTCCATCTTCGACAGTTATCATAGACATCCTTTTGTTGTAGGTAGATAAGAATATTTACATAAATTAAAAGTATTACCATAACTTGAAATTAAGTAGGTGCTATTGACTCAAGGGACATCAAAATTTTACCCAAATCCAGGATCCCTTACATTCTTATTACATTTTCTGATACATCCTTCGTTTTTTCATAGACATCAAAGGGTGAAGTCAATGACATATCAAATAGTGTCTTTAAGATCCCAGCAGTCTGTTCCATGCTCCCTTGCCTGCTCACTCTCTAATTTCTACGGGAATGGTTACTTGTTTAGACTGAGATTCTCACTGTTAGTTGACAACAGTGGAGATTGATCAATACCAATTTTTATAACTATGTTTTTGAGGTAAAGGTAAGATCCATTTATTGCAGTTAAAAAGTAATCAACTATCAAATAGAAAGTGGATTTTGGAAACTAACAGCACATGAAAATAGTATTTTATGAATAATCTGTAATTCTGATGTCTAAATCACATTATACATTTTTAATTCCTTACATATCTGACAATATGGAACTCTACAATCTCACTTGGATGTAACAGGCGGAACCATCCACTGTCTGAGCTCAGAAAAACACTTGGAATTGTTCAGTCATTGCTCATTGGAATGGAACAGCAGATATTAGAAGCACTCCAGCATCTGCCCCAAAGTCTTAATTAAAAAGAAAAAAGAAAAAAAATTGCATCCAGAGCTCAATATTTTATGTGTATTCCTCAAAGGTTTGGTTAGCTGCAAAAAAAGAAAGATTATTTCTCTGTTCCACTAGAGAGGGACTGTTTCCCCCTCCCTGCAACAATTTCAACTCCTGATAACCATTTCTTTTTCCAGAAAGCACTGTCTCTTGTTTATAAAATATAGCTGTGAGACAGTAATTTACTGATACCTTAGAATTAGCCTGCAAAATAACAGTTTCCAAGGGTGATTTTTGCAAGAATGGCATCTAATCATAATCAGTCACCATTTATTGTCAATGAGGCACTGGATGTCACCAAGTAAATAGAAGCAATTAA
The DNA here is from genome assembly GCF_017639235.1 of Corvus kubaryi. NCBI lineage: Eukaryota > Metazoa > Chordata > Aves > Passeriformes > Corvidae > Corvus > Corvus kubaryi. The sequence continues at coordinate 1,524,883 of NW_024582056.1, read as the reverse complement.
TTTAAAAATATCTGGTACCAATGGCATCTCTGAATGATGATCTCTACAGTTCATTATTGCTCTTTGAATTCACATTTCTCCATCTCCTACCAATCACTTTTCCCTTTTAATTAATTTATTGAGTCTAAGAAAATGTAAATATAGAAACACTTTTAAATCTATACATTAAATATACCATTTTCTGATACTTACATGATTAATAAAACATATTGATTCGAGCACTTCTCTGGTTTCCAATTCCACAGAAGAAGCAGGAGCACTTATCATCCTGACTGCGTATCTATACCTTTTTCTTCCATGAATCTGAATTACTGGAAATAGTTGAAAAATCTGTTATAAATCATCTCTGCACTGCTGCCCAACTTATGTTTTAAGTTTTCAGCATTCTGTAGTCCTCAATGCTGCTCAGGAATGCTCATAAGGTAAATGACCTAAATGCTACTGTGGCATTAAGACAGAAAAATCCTTAGTTTAAGAAGGAAAAAAACAAACAAGGATGTTCTGGGTACGTGTGTGATTAGCACAAGTCACTTTCTCTGTGTTTTTACTTATGTTAGTAATGATGCTGAAACTGAAAAAGCTTGAGTGCATTTGAAATTTATCCATTTACCTTATTTTCTTTCATTTCATTGCTGATCTCACATGTTTTTTTTTTCATAAAGAAGAATTAGTGCTTTCATAGACAGGTAGATTCTATGAGATCCATTACAGGGTTTTGCTGTTGATACACAGTTCATATAGGAAGTAAGGATATAGCATGTTATATTAAAATGTGATTTCTCTCTCTTTTCCCTGCATTTTTTTTATCAAGAAGAAAATTTAATAGTTTATCCATCCTTCCCTTCTGGAATGATTTGCTGGCACTTCAGGATGAATTCTACACACAGGTTGTCAAAGAATCATTTTGGTTGGCTGTGGTTCATCCATATAAATTGAATACTTCAAAGATTTTTCTCACTTTGACCTGCATCTCAAAATCCCTGCAGGAAACTGCATCATACAAAAAAAAGCAGAGTGATCAGAGTGAATAATCTTGGACCATACAGAAGGGCTCAGAACTAATGTCTCATTGCTATTTGCTTATCTATACCTCCGAGGTCTCCTGTGGGCCTAGAAGAAGCAACTTTCTGATGGTTTTAATGTAATATGCAGGCCTTAAAATCCTTCAAACTAAAACTTAAGATGAAATTGATGTTGTATGTGTCACCTCCATCAGAATCTCTGCATTAGAAATATACCTCCTAAGAAGCAGACTTGCACCTACAGGGGTATGCGTGCATGTGTTTGTGATGGCTGTGAGGAAGCAGCTGCTTAATGCAAACGATGCAGCTCTACAGAAATCTGTGATTCTGCTCAATGTAAGAGACAATTCCCATATGGAAAATAGAGTACAGAAAGAGCTTTTTCAAGGTTTTGTATAGAACCAGTGATGCTTGAAATATGTTTTAAAAAGGTCCCATGGAAAGTGCTAGTTTGACTAAAGATTTTTCAAGAACCAGTTTCGCATAAAATCCTTTTGTAAAATTACTGGTGTAACATCTGTGCAGTAGCACTTAAAATTATAAGGATAAAAAGTAAAATATTTCCATGCAAAGGAATGTGTTACAAATATTTTGTATAACACAAAAAGTCCTAAATTTGGCTTTCAATCCCATTCAACATGAAATTAAATATGACAACATGGTTTTTAATGGACAGAATTTATTTATTTATTTTTTAATATTTAACTTGTACCTGGCTAAAATCTTATTTTTCTGAACATTAAATGAGAAGGATTATATACAAAATATGAAATTAATAAAATCTGCCAACCATAGAAATTTTTAAAAATTATCCCACTAAAATTATTAATGTAAATAAAATGTCATTTAAGACACCATTGGAATTTGTTCCTTAGCAGTACACATTTCTAACCTATCTGACACTGGTTCAGCCCTGAAGCAGAATTCATGGAATTAGGCAGAAAATTTTCTTTTATTACGTCTTCTAAATAATAAAACTTCTGGTCTATGCTTCAAGGCTAAGTTTTAAGTCAAATTCGTGTTTTAATTATTTTAGCAGGGGTATTTTTTAAGCAGAAAATGACAGACAGAGAAAAATAATATTCTACAGTAAGTTTCATTTGAGCATTTTTGTAACAGCTTATTCATTTCTATACAATGAAAAGTGGTTCCAGTACCAAGGGGCTTGATTTGAAGTACTGCTTCTCTAAACTTATTGTAATTTCACTTCCACTTATTGTTGTATGTATCACACTTTCATTAGCACAGAAATGGTGGTATAGAGTTTTGGATCAATAATCTTCAGTGAAAAACTTGTGATTTTTATTGACACAGCTTTAATGAAGTACCTTTGAAAAATATCATGTTCAGTCACCAGTCAACATTTTTCTGAGTCCTTTACTTACGCATAAAAATCAGCATAACTCTCTAGGAGTATGTGCTACAAGGAAAAAACTGCCATTCCATGTTCTGCCATTCCGAGTTTGTGCTTCGAAATATTTTTTTTAATATTAAGAAAAGCCCTGAAACCATCCAAAATACTCCAAAGCAATATTTGAGCTATTCAATTTTAGCTTTTAGAAAGAGTAATTTTTTTTTTTTTTTTTTTTTTTTTTTGGCAAAAGTTGTGTGGTTAGACCATCAATTTGCCTATCTATCCATTTAATCACCACAGTGTATAAAAATGTACATAAACATAATTGGAAAATGACCAGAGTCCTGTATTTTCTCCTGCTAGGAAGAAGAGTTCTATCAGAGGCTGGGCAAAGAAGCAGAAGGCATTGTTTTGCTTCATTTGTTGCTATTCTTTTTTCATTTGTTTTTGCTTCTTACCTGTTTTGATGGAAGAAAGTACAATGGAGAGGCAAATATAAGTTGGCGAGTGGTTTGAAGGCCATTCCGATGGTGTGGGAAAAGCCCAGTGAAATCATACATTCTGGATTTGTTTAATATACTCTAGAAAGACACTGCATAGCTAGATCTCTGCCTGCCCACGGAGATTTCTTTTTCCCAGCTTTCAAGTTCTTCTTCCAGAGCTTTATAATCTTTATTGTCCTAAAGGACTACAACTGTCTTCTTGGTTCAAAGACTTCTATGTTATCTTTAATGTAGCCAGAGCTTGAACTATTAATTAAAATCTCTTTAGGGCATTGCAAAAAATACATGGATAGAAACAACAAAGTCACAATGACATTAGCTTTGAGGCTGCTAACTTCAACAAATCAAATAATTATAATTATTTCATCTGAAATTTTAACTTTCCCTCCTCTGTGTATGGAAATTAATGTCTTTCAATGCAATGTAAATGTAAATCCTACTTGTATGACTCTAGAGATGTTCTCAAAATCAATGGGATGCTGTGTATTTGGGCAAAAGTAGATAATTCTTGGCACTTTACTCATGGCATCTTTAGAGGAACAAGTATACTTCTTAAATAAATTGTGTTCTTTTAAAAATTATTTAGATTTTTTATATTTTAATCTAAACTAACTTGTTTCACACAAGAAGGAGTCAAAATCCTATCTTTTTTTTAGAGTGGAGTGGTTTTTTTGTTTTGTTTTTGGGGTTTTTTTACTATTTAAAAGCAGCTATTTACGTGAGTATATTTGGAGTGTGGCTGAAGTTTACACAGTTCTGCCAGGGATGAATTTGTCAATTTTGAATTTTATAGTTCTATACAATGGGAAAGCTGTACATCAGGTTCTGCCAAGAACTGATCATAGTTGTCATAGCACAACAAGGTGAAAATCAACTGACTGTAATGAAATCTATTTATGATCTTAAAGCTGCTAAAAGAAAATAAGATAAAAAGTCATTTATATAACAGCAAAAAATAATGTGTAACATTTGCTCTCTCACTTTTCCATTCTTTCTCCCACTCCCTTTTCTGTTTCCTTAAGACGAAGCCTTCTATAATGCTTAGGCCATGATGAGGACTACCAAATGCCAGTAAGATACAACCAGAAAAGTAATTCCATCTGAGCAGAAGTTATGAAGCCTGATTCCTTTAATATTCATGTTCCGTAGTTAGATTCGTGGTTGTGCATATGAGAGTGAACTTATATTAAATTTTTCCTGCAGTTTGGGCATTTATAATAGCTTTCTCCTACGTTGATCTCTAAGGTTTTAAAAGGCTTGAGTCTGCTTAATGTAAGAGACAATTCCTGTAAGGAAAATAGGGTACAGAAAGAGTTTGTCAAGAGTTTGTTTATATAGAACCAGTGATGCTTGAAATATGTGTTTTGAAAAGGTCTCTCAGAAACTGTTGGTTTGACTCATCTTTCTTCCCTTCATTGAAGGCTTTATTAAAAGTCTCTCTATATACAGTTTTCTACTTTTATGGTGCTAACCTGATCATATTGCCTACATCTCTGTTAGACATGATGAAAATTGACCAACAAGTTCTAAGGATTTCAGGGAGAAACCGAGAGAACTATTTTCTTAGGAAACCAGGCTACAGACCTATTGTAATAATGATATAATAATTATCTTGCTTCCTATGTTTGCAAAGCAGAGGGATAGAGTTTGTTTTTCTCCTTCTGTCACTAGGAAAATAAAATATTTTTAAGTAAGAAATTACAATATTCATCTAGATCCCACTTCACTGGAATGTAGCCAAGCCTGGGACTTATTTAAGAGTAAACAAGAAGCAAAAAATCTTGAAGCAAAGCAAGCCTATCTTTTTGCTAACGGGATTTCCGATAATGAACTTGAGTGGATCCTGTCCTGACGAAAAGTGGATGCTGGAAATCATGGACCTAGAAGGAATATAGTGTGACAGACATATTGGTTTCTCCCCTTGGCTGGCCTTTGTTCAGCCCTGCCAGTTCAATTTGACCTCAGTACTAGCTGCTCCCTTCAGGGACTATACAGACCTCCCTCCACACTCACTATCTAGTAACATAAATGTTCAGTTTGCCTATCATAGTGATGCAGCACTGATCATTGAAATTTTTCATGCCTCATATTTTCTCCCTGTTTCACAATTTATGAACCCAGGCTTAAGGAGACTAAAACCTAACAGAGTTATTTCACAGGAAATTGGGTGTATGGATACCTTTGAGATTCTGGGTTTACATGTCTAATTTAAGGCACAGTAAACTATCCTCTCTATCATTAGCCAGGCTTTAGTTAAGTAAAAGGGAATATTGTAATTTATTCTGTCAGTTCACTCTCTTTAGAATATAAACTGCCAAACCAAATCTAACACTTGTTTTTGCATCCTTTATTTCTCTCATCTGCACCCCCCTGCTATTATTCCCTTTAGTCTGCACAGTCATTCAGGCTGTGCTTCTTCCCACCTTTTGTACAATATGTCACCTACAGTCTGTAATTGTTTATCCTGCCATTACATACACCACAAGCTTTTACACACAGTGAAATCACTGTTCTGGGTATAAAAGGAACTGTAAGAAGAAGTGTAAAACTTGTGATGTATAACAGTAGAGTGAGTGAAATGCATATAGATTTTATGTCTCCAAGTGCTTATGAAAGGATGGAAGGACAGTGTCTGACTCCTTTCTAGAACTTATTGAAATGGTTAAGAAACTATCATCTGAAGCATGCTATTTGAACAACCCAGAGTAAAATTCTACCCACAGTAATGTAACTGATACATTTTTGAAATCCATGAATGAGGATGAAGGCAAAACCTGGCCTGTAGCATCTAAGGATTCAATATTTCTGTGATGATTCTTCATTTGACACAAAACCTTGTGTCAAATTTTATTGACAACCAAAGTTCAGTAATTACTTGACAACCTGAGAGTCCAATGAAAGTCAATCACAACTAGTTTCAAGTCAAACTAGTTGTGCACCACCTCTCAGAAACACAGAAGAAATCTTGAAGCCAGATGGGAGTGGGGCACCCAGGTGCCACAGGATGGGAGGTTCCTCAGGGTGGGAGCTAAGGGGATTGTCCCAGGCCATGCCCCTCTGGAGGCTGCAGGCTTTCCTCAACTGACCTGACCCCTTCCCACAGCCACGCTGCTGCCCGCTCCCCTCTGCTACCCCCTTCCTTGTGGAGCTGAGACCAAGAAACTCCCTACTGCTGCTCTCTGGGGGCAGCTTTGTGGCCATTATGGCAGGTACTGATGGCCATTGGTGCTCCTGAGCCCTTACACATCTCTTGTTCAACAGTGGCACGGAGGAGACTGTGAGCCTCCTTGTCACACAGCAGGCGTAGCATGCCCTCCACACCCAATTGTAGCAGAATGCGCACTCTGGCTCAGCAAGAGGCCACCTGAGTCTTGTCTAGGCATGCTTTTAAAGAAATTGCATTTTATCCTTACTCCTGAATAAAAGAAAGATTCCCTTTCCAAACTCATAGATATCTCAGGTAATCCACAAGAGCCTTTTCTTATCACTCTCACTAAATCCATTGTTACACTGTCTATCAAGACTGGTGAGAAAAATCAAGTGTTTATCCACACAGATGTGAAGTTGCCAGTTTTATTGTTATTTTTTACATAAAGTGTCTGTGTTCCTTTTTTTGACTGACAAATTTTCCAGTGCTTTTGAATGTATGTTACTGATATTTTTGGGGTTTCTCTGAACAACTCTGAAAGCAAAAAAAAAATATTTTCATGTCTCAGTCCTTCCCTGCTCTTTCCTCAGCCCCTCCCCAACAACTGTAACTGAATATTCTCATGTATCCCTTCCCTTGAGTCCGGTTGCTGATATTAAAAAGGAAAAATTACATCACTATGGGACTTTTGAACATATTGCAAGAGTTGTCAATGTGCAACACAGGGAGGATAACATTTTAGAGAATGTATTAAGATGACATCTCCAAGAAACTATTTAGTCAATGGAAAAGTTCTCATTGGGAAGTCAGATAGGATTTTTTCCTATTTATGCAATGTGTATTGAGGAGTATAGATTTCTACTAATTATTCAGTCTAAGGCATTCATAAATCAGCTGTTGAATAACCATTGAGACTTTTTATTGATACAAGTAGTAGTAAATCTCCAATGTTCATCTCATCTTTTCCATTGGTTTTATTTTGGATTTCAATCATAAGAATGCATATCAAATTGCAAAGAACCGTGTTCTATGCATATCTGTTCAAGGCACTCTTTTATTTTTCTTCCCCTTAACAGGACAGAGGGAAAAAATCATTTTAAGAAGTAAGTGTTTGTTCTACTTCTATCATTGGGATTTTTCTGGATGATGCCTGATCCATCCTAGTTGAACTAATGGATGTGGGTCTAACTCGGATGGCATTTGTTCTGCAGCCATTTGTTCTTTTTCCACCTAATGTATAATGCCCTTTCTCTCTACTATTGGATTCTTTCAATATAAAGCTTTTTGGCTCTTACTAGAAGCGTATTGAAAAATCATTCTGCATTTCTTACACTAATTTAAAAACCTCAATGAAACATTTAATTTTTAGGATTTTAAGATTTGCTCCATTTTATAATTTGCCACCAAGTAAATTGATTTAGAACAAATTGTTGTACAAGTCTTAGAACATATAGCACCTAATAACATATTTTGTATCATATATGAGGCTACATTTTCATAAGGATTCTTTGTTTGGATTTGATTTGTTTCCCAGAGCACAGTCTATGGTTCTAACCATATTATGTCACTTTTGTGGACATACTGTTCACCAGCATCAAAATACCACTTTAATAAATAAATAAAGCATTACATACAAGAGAGCTTGCATCTTCCCTATGAATATTTCAGAGGCTTCTGGGTGCTGCTCATTTGTCTCATTAGTTTGTGGCTTGGATTTATGAGGAATAATAGTGCTAATATCCTATTCCATGTGTTAACAAAATTGAAAATTCCAACCAGAATTTAGAATAGTGGGATATATGCAGAATAGCAGTCTGTTCAAATGAGGAGAACAGAGTATCTGATGTGTAGGTATGGAATGGGTTATCATCATCAATAATGCAGAAGCTTTACTGTTAGGAAAGTAACTTTGGTGATGGACTCGGAACTTTTCAATATTTTATGATAATTTGAAATCCATTCATTAAAATTATGCATAAGCAAGATTTTGAAATAAATTTGCACTTCGTTTAAGTATGGTTTATGTGAATATATAAAAATCTAGTATCAACTATGCTTTGACAATTTTTGCTTTCTGAAGTCAAGTTCAACTTCTTTCTTAGATAAGAGCTTAAATAATTATATTTGCAAATATGTCACTGATGATAGCAATTAAAGAAAAGTATTTTGCAAGCCATCTTTCTTATGTATTTATAGTCAAATATTTTGCTCTGTGGAGATTAATCACAAATGCAGACTAAAATCATTATTGCACTGGCTTCTTAGTCCTGTGCAAATTCTTCAAACTGATTGAAAAATACAGATCCAGTGTTTTTCTATCATTTATTCAGCTGGTTTCTTTAAGGAGAACAAAGGTCCATTTTAGACTTTAGGTCATTCAGTTCCTAATTTGGTTTCTTAATCATATACAGGTCCAGAGCAGGGCTGAAGAAAAAAATAGGTTATGCACCTGATTCTCTATCTGAAATAGATTTGAAAGAGTAAATAGGAAGCAAGCAATTGAAGAACCAAGCTACATCCTTTCGGAATTACTATGGTACAGGATTTGAGGGTTTGTTATTTTGGTTGATTTTGGTGTTTTCTTAAGAACTGCAGGACAATTTTTCAGATTTATTGTTTGAATAGGAATATATGCCTTCAGTCTTTGTTTTGTTAAGAACCTCAGTAGAAGAAAAAGCTCTTGTTTTCTCTGTGAGTTTCCAGTTAAGATTACACTACACAGAGAACATGCATTCCTATTTCAGCTTTCCATAGGTGAGGGAAGACATTCCCTGGGGACTTTAAACCCCCTCTGGTTTCTGTTTTGACCAAGCTGTCAGCATAACACTGCAAACAAAATTTGTGCCTCAGATTGTTTTCTTGCTTAGTGCAAGTTTTTCACAGAAGGCAGCATATTTCTACATTGAAAGAACCTACAACAAAGAGTTAGATCTTATAAGTCTCATAAAAAAATGATTTTCACACACTGTAATCATTGCCCTGTACAAGGAGGTGCAAAATTCTGTGATTTTGAATTTATACTCCTCTCAATTAATTTGAAGGTAATGTAAATTTGACAATAATGATCTTTGGCATGTAAAGCAAAGGAGAAATACATGTCTATTTTTCTTACATAGCTCTTTGAGCAGTGAATTACCTTTCTGGGTTTTTTATGATTTATATTTCTATAAACTTGCAATAAATTAGAAGGTCATTATAAATTCATACAAATTGTATGCAAATTAAAATTCTGTAGATTAATGAACAAATTTATGTACTCTCTGATAAAACCTTTATTTCCCACTCAATACAGTTTCTGATTATGGCACTTGACTTGCTCAGGAAAATGAGATATGAAAATCATTAGCATTCTTTTGTTCCATTTTCTTCTGTTCCCTCTGGTAGTGTGTAATATCAACCACAAGTCACTGCACAAGTATAAGTCACTTGTATAAGCTCACATTTACTTCTCTTACACTGTTTTAGAATTTTCCTTCCTGTTATTCCTAAAGAGTCTTCTTAGAGTTTACCACGATGTAAGCCTTAATTTTGTTGAGGTTATAAGGCAAAATTGCATTCTGTGCAGTCAAACACAGAAAAGAGAGAAAATTTTTCTTGGACATTCCTTGTTCTTTCTTGTAGCAAACTACTGGAATTATACAAATGATAAGTATTTTCTTTGAATCACTGCATAGTTCAATCATAAATTAATGTTTTTATTTCATTTTTCTGATAATTAGAAAATTTTATTCTTGCTTCTTTTCATTGCAATGAGAACAAGCAACAATAGGATCTGTCAGATGTATAACTAATTTTTTAAGATCTAAAAAAACTTGAAAAGGACATATTTATAGAGAAAGAAACAGAAAATGGCAAAATGACTGCATAGGTTCCCCACAGAGTTAAAATTTCTTGGAAGGTCTCTTCATGCTCTTTTAGATACTTTGTCTATTTCTAAAGGAAATGCACAAGTTGTGAATGTGATATACCTGAGTGCTTGGAGTTTTGAAAGGTTGAAGCCCTTAAGTGATTGCTATTTTTATATCATGCTTATTTTAGCTGTGTAAAGAAAGCAACAAAGACTGTTGCTAGGAAGAAATAAAAAAGTACTGGGAAAAAAGTTGTTAAAGTTAATATTTTATTACAAATGTAAATAAACATTTAATTACAATAACATTTAACTTTAGGGAGTACTATTGTGCTGAATTATTTACTAGTATACAAGATCTATTTTTAATAGGTAATAAATGCTATTGTAATTTCTTTTGGTAATCAATGAATTTGAAATAAAATATGTGTAATCACTACCTGAGAAAATGTATCAACCTTTGTTTACTTTAACAAATGTCAGTATCTCAAAAAGATCAGTCTCAAGTGCACTTAAATCATGGTCCACTTCTGCTGTTAGGTGATACTGTAAAAGGAATGTTTATGTGACAACTGACCTTCTTCTGATGCTGCTGCTTCTTGTCTCGCAGAAAGAAAGCTGAGCTTTGAATACAAATAATGTGTGAAACCCTGCTTAACTGCCCAGTAATTTCAGGCACTTCTCATTCTATTAACAAGTGCACAAAATGTTGAGAGGTCCTGGAGATGCTGAAAAAAAAGAAAGCTTTGTGTCCTGTTTACATAGGAAATTCAATCTTTTTATTCTTCATCTTTAATTTAAACAATTCCTTTTAAATATTTTACACAACTGATCTCCAAAACTTTGAATCTTCTATTAAGTATACTAAGGGATTGTTCACCTGACAATATTTTCCCTCATGCTTTAAGATGCATGCTATTGATGATTTTGTTGGTTAACTTTTCATGTAAGCAGTGTAGAAAATCAGAACTGAATTGAAATGATACAGGATAGAGTTCTAGAAGGGCTGATTAGCACCTGTGGGACTCCAGTGTGGTTTATGCTCTCCAAATTTACTTTAGCAGAGGTACAAACAAGAAAAGAAGAAAACACTGTTTGAGTTTTCCCTCACCAAGACAATGGAAACAAGACAAAATTTAAGGAAACATGCCAAGTCAACTTCAGAGAGTATCTGTGTGTGCACAATGTGTACTCTGCACATATTAATGGATGCAGTGCGAACAGTTTTCTTTGTTGATTTTGTGTGTCTCTGCATTTTTTTAACCAACTTTTATTCTTTGCTATTTCTCTCTGTACAAAACCAAAGCTTCTTCTGGATTTAGAAGCACTTGTTTAGTTTACTAAAAGCTGCAGTTAAGCTCATTTGAGCTGTGATCTAATCAAAAGACAGCAGGTTTGGTCAGTTATGTCCTGTCAGTTTTCAGTGCCTTTTCAAAAGGACAAACAGGGTTGAGGAGAAGTTCTTTTTTGATGCTTGAAGCTGAGAAAAAATCCTAGAATGTATCCTACAGAACCAAAAGAAAGGCATGCATGCCTATAAGGATAAGCGTATGTAGAGAAAGGGGATGACAGACTGGGATCTGAGTTTCACTACCATCGGTGCCTGTACTTAAACAGGGCTTTTATGGATTGATTGGGCCAAATCTAATCATAGCACATTTGAAATCTGCCTTCTAGAAAATTTATTTATTTGAGAAATTCCTCACTGCTTTCTAATGATTGATAAACATTTTCTTAGTCCACAGAGAACTTCTAGAAACTTTTCTTTTGGATTACATTAAAAAATTGAATAACTTGTGAGTGGTAACTCAGTCACACAAAATTTGTGATCCACACTGATTCCAGGTTTGGATGTCTCAATTTAGCATGGGTAGCAAGCACTAATAGCAGTATTTCTGGGGCTTTGCAGCAGTGAAAAATAATGGCAATACAAAGAGAGACAGGAAACTTTGATCATGTTAGGACATTTATAATCTGTTTGTGCAGCAAAGTTTATTCTTAAAAATATATATTTGTGTTGACTGCTGCTGTATTGATTTTGAACATGCACCAACAAATAGGTGCAGTTGTTTTGTAAAACCTAAAGTATAGTTTGACATTGTTGCTTTAGTGACAAAGCTCAGGATGAATATAATTTCAGGGAGCTTCTGTATATTTATCTATAAGGTTTGCAGTATCTGTGTCATTCTCCACAATGTTTCCAGTATCACATTTGCAAACTATCTGGATTAAAATTCATTGGGCTTTTTTTTTCATTCTGATTTATGCTTTCATTGATCTACTGCTCCATCACAAAAGGCATTCTCCATGTTGATGACATTTGCTGAGTTCAATCACATTTTCTCAACTATCATGAGATATCAAATAATGCCTGCCAAATCTTTGACCTGAGATTTAGAGATAAAACTGGTTTACTACTGCAAAGTCCTATTTTTTATCCAACAAATGGATTACAAAATTATTTTATATTTATTTTTCGTCCTTTGTCTTCACAAAGAACTTTTTTTTCCCTGTAGTTTAATCCATAGAAAACTTTACATAAACGACTGTGTCAGTTATTTCCACTTCAAATATTAGAGTGAGTGATCATACCTCCAAGTGTTTGTAAACCTTCTATTATTACTGCACTTAAAAAACAGCCACTAGCAAAAAAAATCCATCCAGATCTGCTAAATTATCAGGCTTATTTCTTTATTTTTATTTGGTCAGGAATTGATTTTGTGAATGTCCTAGGTTATGAAATTTCTTCTTATTTATTAAAATTTACTTTGTGTGCAGGATTGCAGCACAGACCCCAAGCAACTTTAAATCTAGGTAGCCCCTAGCTATTTGGTTTACTTTAAGCAGTTTTTATTCAGTGGTTGTTTTGTTTCTTTCCCCTTACACTTTTTTTTGAGATGCAAATGAAATAATTCTTGCTCTGCTAAAAATGACAAAAAAAGTGACAGCTCTTCAGAAGTCCTAAGCTGTCTTGCCTTGCATTCAATACTCAGCCTTTTCTGCTCAGTCAGTGACTAGCTACTTAGGAACAGACATGGAAGAGTAGTCATTTTTAGCTTCCAGTGAAAGCATTTTTAGCTTCTTTGTGTTTCCTCACATTCTAGAAGTGACAAGCAAGTTCGGTGCTCATTAGTTCAAGTTCTGTTACAAGCTCCTGTTTATGTGAAAGCTTCAGTTTGAAGCAGCCCAACATTGCAAGAGAAAAGAACTGACCCTTTAAATATCTGTGCACTGACAAAACAATGTAGTGAGGAAGATGAATGAAAAAGCAACAATCTACATTGGACTAGTAAATGCAAAGGTTCAGCCAGCTTTAGCATTCATATTCTTCAAAATTATTCTTAGAAAAATAAAATACAAAGAATAATAAACTTTCAAGACACAAATTAAACACTTCTTTTCTTCTTTTTTTTTTTCTCTCCCTGAAAGATTACATGATGGTTTATGTCTTGTGCCAATGTGGAGAACAAAAGTTACATAGCTTATTGGCCAAAATCTTGGCTCAGCCAGCATCTTGAACCAGTACTCTTCCTATACTCAGATTAGAGGACAGCAGGGACATGTTGGCTCTTAGTCACAAAGGCAATTCATGACGCTGTCTGCTGCCATGCCAGTGCCTGTCACCCCTCAGTTTTGATTTGAGCCAATCACCACAAGCATATGTCTCTGCTGGCAAGCAGTGTATCCCATCCAGAAGGCACTGGCTGCTGGTGCCTTTCACCCCTCTCCCAAAACAGCCTGTCAGGGTGTGTGCTTCTTGTTTGAGCTACCTCGGCAGTGTGAAGGTTGTACTTTTTGGTAAGGAAATCAGGATTTCTCCAGGTTTTCATACCTGGTAAAGGGTTCAGATCAAAGCTGGGAGTTTTCTCCCTTTGAATATCCCTTCATTTAACATCAATCTCAATTAAAATATGAGTTTGGCAATACTAACATAGCAGAACTGTCTTTTGAATGCCTAAAATGTACTTCAGGAATGTCTTTTTCATTTTAATATAAAACTGTTTTCTCCTGTTAGTCTGTACAATACAGTATATACAACTTGTAATAACATTCAGGATGTCAATCCCAATAGGAGTAGCCTCCTATATTTTTACCTCATTTAAAGTGATAGTCTTTGCAGATATTCAGTTATAATTATGTCCTAGTAACAAGAAAGCACATATATATTCTGTCTTTCTGTAGCAATTAAACAAAGTCAATCTGACAACGAGAACATTCTTGAAAAGCTCTAAAGGCCTGTGCTTCAAATGCTCCTTGAAGAAGACAAGATACACAGGCAGGACATGCAGAATTCCCTTTTGATTCTTTGTGGCAAGTACAGATGTTGCATGCAACAGATGTAAATAAGAAACTGTTTTTCAATATAGAAAGAGTTTTTGAGACTGGAAAAGCAAATCAAGTTTAAAAATAATTTTTTTGCAAACGTCACTTACGTCTTTTAACTACCATCCTCTCATCAGGAGAAACATACATTTAGAAGAGGAGGTGTTTCATCTCCCCAAGCAAAATTTCATCCTGTAAGTAAAGGTCAAAATGAGTAATTTTAATAGCTTGTAACTCTTCTTTTCCCATGTTCTGAAAACCAAAAACTTTATCTCACTCCCCCCAAAAGACATAAACCCTTTCTACAAGTTGTTTCAAGTAACTAACATTTTGTATGAAAAATCACAGAATTCTGTCTTTGACACGAATGTTAATTGACAAGCCAGCTGTCTGATTTCTCATTTTCCTATCTCTCACAGCTTTAGATTTCTCTTTTAAACATATGGCTGAATTTTTGAAGTCCTGTCCCTTTCTTTAAGAGTATGAAACTTGGATGTTATCAATGTAGCACATTTCCTTGATGTTTCATTAATGTATAAGAATATTTCTTGCTAATTTAATGTACCCCTTTTGATATAGGTGTTTTTTAAAGCCCCATATCAATAGACAATATTTTTAATGCCAATTTAAAGAAAAAACAAACAAACAAACAAAAAAAAAATACCCAAACAAAAAAAAATTCAGATTCTTCTGATTGCTATGTCAAGTGTGTCTGTCTGGCTCAGCAACTAAAAGACCATTTTAAACATTTACTTTTGTCTTTACATGGACTTTAAATATCAGGATTTTGGAGCTGAAGTAATGATGTTCAAATGCAGATGATTAATGAATAAATAATGTAAGAATCTGGTGAAGCAATAGTAAATATCAAATAATATGGGAAGCCAATTTTACTTAAAATCAGACTTGAAAGTGGTTTCAGAGGAAGAGCCCACGTCCAAACTAGAATGATCTATGCTTGTGTCACTGCTGATTGATGTTTGTCTAGTTTGTTCTTGAAACATCCAGTGACTGCTTATGAGACTGTATCTGAGGCAGTGTCAAAAACCTTGTTAAAGTCAAGATATATGGCATCATTCATGTCTAAAAAAACCAGTCATATTATGGTATTGTAAAACGAAGGTAAATTATTGCGACCTGAATTATTTTAGATATCCACATTGACTTTGACTAATCTCTTTTTTATTTAACAGCTATTTACAGAAAGAGATCTTGCTTCTATTTTTCTAGACAGGGCAATTTAGTTCCCTGGACTATAATTCCGCAGAATCTTTCCTTCTCTTTTTGCAACTCCCTAACTCATTTTTAAATTCTCTAATATTTGGGAAATTACTCATCCTCCACAGAGTCTCATAAATAAGAAAAACAGTAAACTGTTTTTTACTCTGTGCTCACAAGTTAATGGCAGATTTTTTTTGTGTGTGATTAGCAACCTCAACTAGTTTTCACTTCCTGTATGCCTGCTTAGGCTTAAACTCAATGAAGAGCTCAAAATTTATGGGTGATGGCTGATTCTAATAGCTACTTTTAAATAGCTTTATCTACCTTCTTTATCTACCTTCTTGGTAGCAGAGAGTAGTAAATTCCACTGTGAAAACTGTCATATTTTTCCCCTCTATTCATTAAAATTGGAAATTTTTCAATGTCACTCACACCCTGCACAATATATTTTGAAATGTATCTTGAAATGTGCTGTCCTTTCATATTCAATGCTGATCTTTTAGTTTTTCCTGAAATACATCTTATGAATCAAAATAAAAGTTACAAAAAGGAGTTAAAGGACCCAAAAAAAGAAAGAAAACATTCTATTTTAAATCAAAGAGTCATATAATATTCAGAGTTGGAAGGGAACCACAAGAATCACTGAAGTCCAACTCCTGGACCTACACAGGACAACCCCAAGAGTCACACCATGTACCTGGGCACATTGTCCAAACGCTTCTTGAACTCTGTCAGGTTTGGTCCTGTGATCATTTCCCTGGGGAGCCTGTTCCAGTGCCCCAACCACCCTCTGGATGAAGAATCTTTTCTGAATGTTAACTTAAACACCCTTAGACACAACTTCAGGCTATTCCCTCGGGGTTTGTCACTGGTCACCAGAATGAAGAGATCAGTTTCTGCCCCTCCTCTTCCCCTCATGAGGAAGTTGAATACTGCAATGGGTTCTCCCTTCAGTTTCCTCTTCTCCAGGCTGAACCTCAGCCAGTCCTCCTATGGCTGCCCCTCTAGCCCTTTCACCATCTTCGCAGCCCTCTTTTGGGCATTCTCCGGTATCTTTATGTCTTTTTCATATTGCAGCATCCAAAACTGCACACAGCACTTAAAATGCAGCTGCACGAGAGAGAGTAGAATGGGAAAATATCTTCCTCAACTGGCCAACTATGCTGTGCCTGATGCCCTCCAGGACAGGGTTGGCTCTCCTGGCTGCTAGGACACTGCTGACTCTCATTCTACTTGCCACTCACCAGGACATAGGTCTGTTTCTATGGTGCTTCTCATCATCACTCCCACTGCTGTACATACATACAGGTTTGCCTCATCCCAGGGGCAGAATCCGGCACTTTTTTTATTAAGCTTTATAAGGTTGGTGACTTTTTTTTTCTTTAGCTCCAGAAGAAGACCAATCTTCCAGAAGTACGATGGCACACAGTGCAAAGAATCAGATGGTCAAAATGTCACCGTGCCCTGCTTTTAGACTCTTCTGCTGATATGAGGGAATAATTATACTGTATATATACACAGAATGCAGAGATGCACCTGTATAAGAATATGATTGTGTGTGACATATGTATATAATACAACAGTCTGTTCTATGTATAGACATTTATATGGTAAGGTATGCATGAGGGAAAAAAGGAAAGCAAAACTCGCACTGCTTATATTAAAATAAGTAACTCTTCTGCTGCTTAGCTGAGTCACTTCCCAGTTTTTCCTGCCCAGCTGCTCAGGGTCTTCAAATTCATTCACTCCATTTTTCTAAGAATGTCTGGTGGATAATTTTCGCATTCCATATCTTTCTTGGAGTTTTTCAAGTTTTTTTGTTTTGGTTGGTTTGTTGTTTTTTTTTTTTAAATTCAGTCTTTCTCCATCAAATCCTTTTTATTAAAAAGCCTCTTTGAAAACAGGCTTGCCATCACTCCCCCTTGATTGGCTTAATAGCAACTCCCTGATTAAGTGAAGGATAGGAACCCACACTCCCTAGTGAATCACTGCCTATATCTCAAAGAGAATCTTTAGATGTATCACAAGAAAAACATTTTTGATAACTGAGTAGGATTGATGAAGTAAGACCACCACCATGAGACAAGACACGAACGCATTAATTTGATACAGTTTAAAATATAACATTGATAACATTGTGAGAAATACACACAGAGATAGATAAATATAGATGATATACATACAGATGATATACAGATCAGTGATACAGAGATAGATAGATAGATAGATAGATAAAAGCTTTTGAAAACTTGCTGAGTAATAAGAAATTAAGGCTTTTCAGTATTATATTTACCTTAAAATGCAGTAAGTGTAAGTAACACAGATTAGTAACTGGCTATTTTCATAGTAAAATTACAGGCTTTTGCTTATAGAGGTAAAATACCCCTAGCTGAGTTCCTTGGGATGCAACACAAGACTAAATGCTGATCTACTGACCAGAGAAATATTTTTTATATGAAAATGACTAATCTTATATGCATTCCAGAACATTTGAAAAAAATAATCACTACCTCTATAAAGTCCCCCCTAAAAAGGAAATATGTGACATACTCCTCGGTTTTTATATTCTGACTAAAGATACTGACTTTTACTCAGTTTTTTTTTCCTTCTTTCATGACCAATGACACATTTCACTGGAGAGGAAATGGGTGCTCTAAGTTGTTCATAAGCTTTTAGATTCAAGTGCAAAATGTGCCAGATGAATGGTGTTTTGTTAATTATTTTCCTAACATTATTCAGTAGCCTTCTATTTAGCACTGTATTTTTTGCTGACTGTCACTCCATCCTCAAACCATTAAAGATTTTACATTATATTCTTAGGGTACATGGTGTTGTGAAAGATGGTCTTCTGTGATACATGTGGAGTAGATCTGGAAGAATCTGAAGATACTCGGTATTTCCTGAGCTGTATTTTAATAAAAAAAAAAGGTCTTCCCTGATTGACTTTAGTTTTATCAAAAACAATTTATTCAACTTGACAATATTCTGTTTCTCTCCATTCCTGATGTGAGTACGGCAACTAATAAAGCAAATCTTATGACTAAAGTTCAGTTTACAATTTTTATGATAACCATTATAGAATAAGATTAAATTTCTCTTTTCGATTCTAACTTTTCAGTGCTAAAAGGAATAAAAAGAAGTAAAACCTTATTTTTGTCATTAAAATGAGTAGATATAATCCCAGAAGTAATGCACTGAATAAGAAGTTATAATTTTAAAACAGTAAGTTTTATGATTATCACATTTCTCATTATTACTATATTTAAGGATAAGAACAGATTAAAAGACTGAACACAGAAGAAAGTACTGAACACTGTAACATTTTTATGCAATTTAATATGATCTAATCTCTACCTTTAGTCTCTAGAAATAAAAAGCATGATATCTTTAAAATCATGCCCTTGTAATCTTCATTTTAACTAAATTATGGTTTTGGTTCACAAGACATTCGCTATTTTATCCTGAAAACAGATTATTTTCACATTAATTAGGTTCTCAGTGCATTTGCTATGGAAAAAGAAACCGAATTTTTATAATCTTTTCAATATAATTAAAGTAGACCTTCATTCCTTACTTCACACAATATGCCCTAATTAGAAGACCAGCAGTGTGAAAGTACTAAAAAGTCAAATCTAAGACCCCCCCAAAAGACAGGAAAAATTTAAATGACTAAATTATGAACAATGATTGGATTGAGGCAGTTTCTACAGTTTGTACAGATTTTGAATGCTTAAAGTGAGATTGAGACATCATTCAATTACTTGATATTCAAACTATGACCCCACAAACTCTTTATTCCAGTAAAATTTTATACTATCTTTTCATAGCTAAGTTCTTTTCTCAGAGAATTTCTAATACTGCTTCAGAAACACAGAACAGCCACAGACTCAACAATACTAAAGTGTTTGACATTCACATCAGTTTTGCATATCACTGAGATAAAAAAAATACTGTTCCTTTATTTTTTTCCTCTGTTTGGGGCTCAGTCTGTATTAGGTGCTAACAAATCACCTCTAAAATAAACTGACATGATTGATTTCCTCATAAAAATATTCTAAATATGTCTTAACTTTTAGGCACTGTTAGAGAAGTTTGTGATTCTGAATTTCTGTGTAATAGTCTAGTTGTTAAGGATTTTTTCTAGGAAATAAAAGAAGCATTTAAATGTCCATGTCTTCAAGTGCATTGAAACTACATCCTGTAAACTCCAGGATAGGGTCATAACCATGAGGGTCTAGTGGTGAAGGAAGAGAAGGGTCCAATAAAGACATGAATGTTTCCTTCCACTGAGGAAAAGCAAGAAAAGAACATGTATGTAAAACAGCTAAGTTAGAAATTCTAAAACTGTCCTGAAAACAAAATCAACTTGGTAATTCCCATTAACTACAGAGATAAATACAAACATAATTGGCCATGATGTGAGAAGTATAAAAAATGTTTTGATTTTCAAGCTTACTGAGAAACGACCTTTCTTTATAAACTAAGTGAAAATATAAAATTTCCTTAGTCAAAAGAAAAACCTCCATAACTAGGGCCTTGATACAAGTCCAGCTGAAATTGTTCTCAACTCAATAGGTGTCTGGAAGATGCCATATATAGATGATGCCTAGATTCACTTAAGCACATGAGTTGTCTCATATAAATCAATGTGATTTCAGCCATTTCATAGCAGTGTTTATTTTAAAAGGCAGGGTGCCCATCCACTGAAAAGAAGTTAAAATTCTGATCACTTCAGTAAACAGAGAAGATTTATTGTAGTAAAGGCATCTTCAGCTACGTATTTCAGATAATGTAAAGAAAGACTAATTTTCTACCAATAATCTCATTCTTCTATGAAATTTTTAAGAATAGTGCTAGAGAATGGACAAGTGAAAATAAAGATATCTATATAGATTTGTAAAAGAAACATATTTGCTCTCCATAATGATATTAGTGTTAGTAAATAATTTTAAGTGTACTAATCCCAGGGTCCCAAGGAATTCTCTTTATGAATGTAAAGAAAATGCTTAAAAGGCACAGTTACTCACAGCAACTAGTTACTTATTAAAATTTATGTCAGACACTCAGCTTAGAAGTTGCCCTTGCATATATATTAGCTGTAATAGAGAGCAGTGTGTTCTTAGTGCACATTCCTCTCTGTAATGAAGCTTTAAATGTTTCAAGGTTCTATTTTTCATTTTAGGAGAATGTTTTCCAATAGTATCTGGGGTTTGGGAGTTGGAGTTTATTTTGAAGGGGGATGAATTATACTGTAGTGTTCTTGAGATAGTATCCTGCCCTGTAGAGCTCTGAAGAACTTCTCAGTACTTCACATTTACATCCTTTATGTGCTTGAGAATCTTGTTAAAGGTTCTTGTCATGGTTTAACCCCAGCTAACTAAGTACCACACAGCTGCTTGTTCACACTCCCTTGGTGGGACAGGGGAAAGAATCAGAAGGGTAAAAGTGAGAGAATCCATAGGTTGAGATACAATCAATTTAATAGGGAAGGCAAAGCAAACTAGGGGATCCATTCACCACTTCCCATGGGCTGGCAGGCGTCAGCCATCTCCAGAAAAGTCAGGCTCCATCATGCATCACAGTTACTTGGGATGACAAATGGTATCACTTTGAACATCCCCCCTCTTACTTCTTCTTCCCCCCGCTTTATATACTGAGCGTGATACCATGCAGTACGGAATATCCCTTTGGTCATTGGGGTCAGCTGTCCCAGCTGCATTGCCTCACAACTCATTGTGCACCCCCGGCCTACTTGCGGGTGAGATGATGTGACAAGCAGAAAGGCCTTCAATCTATGCAATCACTGTTCCAACTAAAACATCCATGTGTTACCAACACTGTTTTCAGCACAAATCCAAAATATAGCCCCGTGCTGTGAAGAAAATGAACTCTATCCCAGTAAAACCCAGCACAGGCCATTTGCTCCCTCTTTTGGATCATAAATCCTGAGACCCAAATCAGTGCAAGTAAGAAGTAATTTGAAACCAAGAGTTACAAAGTACAGAAGTCCCTTTTTCTAGAAGAGACTGTAGAGGTTGTGATTATAAGTGAGCAGATCAGAAAATGAACTCAGAAAAAAATTTAAATTATTTTAAATTTCAAATAAAGGAAAAGGATGTGTGTTGCGGTGAACCATGGCCAAATCCAGGGTCAGCCAGATCAAGTGGACCCAAAGGTCCATTGGTTTGATGCTTCCACAGCCCAGAAGCCTTGAGCATTCATAAGGCTGTGAAAAATACATAAATCCATGCCTTACCATTGGCTGCAGCCCTCCCCTCCCCTTATTTCTCGTATTTGGTTGCCTTTCCAGAGAGTTCTATGTTCTTCGGCAGTTAATTGCTCCTCGTTACTCCTCCCCGCCTACCCCTTCTCCCATTTGCTGTAATCCCTTCTCCCCACCTTGGTAACACCCCTGGCTGATGTTCCATTGGTTATTGTGTGTTTTCCATGCCCATACTGTGGGAGTACACGACCCCCTGCAAGCCACGCAGCTTCGGCTTTTCCATGGATTTTCCTTTCCAATAAACCCTTCTCCCCTGTGAAGAAGTCCTACGCCTTTTTTCCTACCTCCTTCTCGCACCTTTGCCACCGGTGGGCAAGGCGAACCCGACCTGAAGCTTCTCCTGCCCTCCTGTGCCACGGTTGGCTCCGTCCACCCCCATTCGGAGCAGGCAGAAGATCTCCCGGTGGACGGCGTGCTAGCCGGCAAGGCACCGCAGGAGATGAGTGAGATGTTCATGAGATGGCAGAGATTATCTTACAAAAATACTGTAAGTTCAGGTTTTTATCTGCAGAAATAAAGGGATTTTGTCTAAAATCAGGCTGAATAACAACAATCTTATGTATTGTCTTCGTGCCTCTAGCATTTCATGGGAGCTTTACAGCTGCATTCTCTGAGATATAATAAGCTATGGTTAGGTGATATTCTCTCTTCACTTGGGTTTAGCACTGTTTAAGAACATTTTGAACTCTTTCAGCAGCATAATTCCTAATACTTCCAAAAAGAAGTCAGCAATTTATAATTGCAAAATTCTTTAGAATTGGTTAGAAGTCATGTACATACATCCAAAGACCTGGTGCACAAATGCCTATCCCAGATGATGAGCAAAAGACTTGTTCTGGAAGCTCGTGAAAACTATTAACAGAAGAAAATATTAGGAATTTTCTAATAAAGTTCATGCATTTTATTTTACGTTCAGACCATGTGCGTTCTTCCTGGACTGGAAACTTACTGCAGTTTTGGTTTTGAACATTGTCAGTTGTGAAGACCTGTTTGATTGTTTAAAAATATGCAATAAAGGAACAGAGAAACAGGAGTTCAGGTCTCTCTTGAAGGCTGGACTTTATCAGCAATGGGTAATGAATCTTGACAGTTAATCACATGGGGTTTTGTGTTGCTGAATATGTCTCTGTCCTTATCTATTTATATACAGAGAGGGAATATAGTGTCTATTATGTGGTAATAATACAGTACATATTGCTGCCTACAACTACGGTGTTTAGATAAAAGATAAATTAAAAGATAAAATACTTTAAAAGCTATAAGAATTCTTCATATAATTATTTATTGAGCGCTGAAAATTTAAATACTAGCAAATATTATCTCTGTCCATGGTACTATAGAAAATTTTCTGATATGGAAAACTTGTCCTCTAATTCACTTCATAGGCATAAATGCTCATATTTATGAAGAAAATAAATAAGTCACCTTTGAGTTATTACCTCTAAATATAATTATGGTCATTTTCTAGAGACTGTTGAAAATTAGTCGACCTGAGGCACTCAGGCTTAACAACTTTCACCTGAAAAATTAGGGCACGCTTAATATTTAATAAAAAATGCTGCAGCCAGACTGAGAGCTTCCTTGAATTCATTTCCTTTTTTTAAATTTTTTTTCTTTTTTATTCTTTTTTTTTTTCTTCTTACAAGGATCATCATCTCTTAGATAGAAATAAATTATTCTTAGTCACACTATGCTTTTGGTTTTGTTGATCCAAGTGAAACGAAGTTTCAAAAAGTGCTGAGAGAAGTGTTCACTCCACAGTTGGAGTATGAGTTTATAGAGGTGATTGAACACTCTTCATGTTCTACAGTAATGTGCTAAGATGCACTTTAAGTGGGAGTGTAGCTCTTCAAAAATATGTACTTTGAAGCAGTGAAGTCTGCAGATTTAGATTTGGTGCACTGTGTATGTGCATGAGGTAAAAACATAACAATGATGAATGAATAAATTTTGTTATTTTGGACATATCCTGCCTTTTCCCTGGCCAAAATGTGTGAAAGAAGAAAATAAATGTCATAAGTTCTCTTTATTGCATCCCATAGATGAGTCCACTCTAAAACCAGAAATCCACAGCTCAGAAGGTGGACACAGAATTGAAGAATTGAATGAAATCTTACTCTTGTGAAATCAAAACCAATGAAAAGCAATGTTTGGATGAGCAATACACAATTCAAGATAGAAATCCTACAAGATTTTAAAACATTTCACCTTTTTTTTTCCAAAGAAGAACCTTACAAAACACTATGCAACTTCCAAACCTACCATCAAGAAAGACCATATGAACAGCAATTTACTTTCCAAAGCAGACAGGTGCCTTTTTGTCTATTTTTATTTCTGGAAATTTGATTTGCACTGCAATTTTGCAAATGTATCTGCAAATATATATGGGTTTTTTTCCCATATCCCAAAATCATTTTAAGCCATATTGCCTTCCATTTCAGCCTTTCCTTTCTAGTCTCAGTATTTTCATCCCAGAATCTGAAAAGTTTATTGAATAACTTATTGTTCAATTAACTTACTATTATATGCTAACAAGCTATTAGAATAACTTACTAAAGGTAACAACAAAAGTAGACTCTAACACAAAATTATTTTAGAGCTGGGCACTGTACAATTGCTCACGAAATACCTCATTTTAGTCTGACTTTATTTTGCCACTTTGTTTTCCGTTTAATAAACAACAGTGTAACCTCTTTTTTTCATCAAAATAAATTCACTGTTTTTATTTCTTATTTTTAGGCCTGTTAATCATTCAAAGCATTGCAAATGAAACTGTAAAACTGGAGATGCTTTTGCTTCTACAGAGGTAATCAGTCCAAAAAAATATTTTAGATGTCTGCAATCAATTTGGAAATCTCAGAAGCAAGTCTGATATAAGCATTAAAGGTTCTGTTTGATGTCTGGCAGCTAGAGTAAGGAAAGAAATCTGCTTTAAATATTAGCTCCTAGCTTCTGCTACAAGCAGGCATTTGAAAGTGTGACTTTGAAAAAGCCAATACAAGTATAGAAGCTCTAGCTAGCTTCTGCCCAGTGTTAACATGAAGCTATAAACCAAAAGAAAGCACTTTAATGCTGATTTAGGTCAACATTCTCTTTGTTCTTTCTCTGAGGGTGAGTCTATATGTTACCAATAATCATGAAACAAAAAGGAAATACTTCCAAATGTTTCAATTATTAAATGATGGTTGAATATGTATCACTTAGAAAATAATTTAGCTTACTTGACATTATTTCCTCAATAGGATACTTATCATTCGTATCTAGCTCTGTTAGAGTTGATTGAGTTTGGGTTTTGTTGCTTTGGTTTGACTTGGTTTATTTGTTGGTCATTTTTTTTCTTTTCAAACATATTTATCTTCATTTCGCATGTCTGTGTCTGTATATATTGTGTACCAGTGATGTGGAAGGCAGAATTGTGTTAAAAGCATAGGTGGGTGAACAAGGCCTTCCTGCTCGGCTGGCTGTCCCAAAATGTTACTATGGAAACCATCGAATCCTGTCTTTCTAAATAACCATATAAGCACATTTAAGAAGAAGAAAGACAAAAAAAACCCCAAAACCAACTAAAAAAAAATCCCTTACAGTCTTTGCTACTCTTTACATGTTTGTAAAAAGATTTTGCAACAGAAAATCCTTTCACTTGGTATAAATGAAATTCAATCAACAGTTCACCATAAACACTGCTAGATAAAGATGGTCAATGGATAAATTACACTTGCTAAAACCAATTGTCCTGTGTTCAGTCTCACATATTTG
Source organism: Corvus kubaryi (assembly GCF_017639235.1). NCBI lineage: Eukaryota > Metazoa > Chordata > Aves > Passeriformes > Corvidae > Corvus > Corvus kubaryi. The sequence continues at coordinate 1,499,426 of NW_024582056.1, read as the reverse complement.
AGTCAATAGATTGCCTAATCATAGAGGAAGTAAGCTTTGAAAGCAAGAGAAGGTTTTTGCACATCTTCTCAGGAGCTAGGAAATGTTAAACTTTGGACATAGAGAACAGCGCAAAAGCACAAAAACCTTTTAAACAATGTTTTTTTAGTTTTAATAATATTTTATATCTTTATATTTCTAAAGTGCTCTTTTTTAACTTCTTTCAAACCTTTAATGTGCTTCCCACCTTTGAAGAAGTATCTTTACAAGGTATAAATTATATGTCTCCTACCTCCATTTTAAAGCATTCACTATCTATTTACCAGCTTTTTTTGTATTATGGCCTCTTTCAGGTTTCCTTTACTAAAAAAACAAGTGCTAAAAGTGCTAGAAGTTTAAATGAATCTTCTTGTTCTTTAATGAGACGAGAAGACTCATCTGGTAGGCAAGTTTTATTGAACTACTAAAAATGATTTAAAGACTTCAACTATTTTGTTTTTCTGCATCTACCCATTTTTTAAGTACACCATTTCTGCTGGTGGGGACTATCCCCAAACTAGCCATGCTCTTCAGCTGCTTTGGTGTAAACTCTGTTATCCATCTGTTATCTGCCTCTGCTGTCAGATTAGACTAAGACATCAGCTCTGTTCTGAGGTCAAACTGTAGATTGACTTTCACATATGTGTTCTCTGCTGAAAAATTCTTTGGGGAATAAAGATCATCTTTTCAGGCAAAGTTGTGCAAAAGAATTTTGGACTGATATTTCCTAATTTCCACAACACAATTTGCTGATCTGATTTGTTAAGGGATGAAAGTGAAGTCGCAAGATTCACTCCTTAATTACGTCAATTGATGCTGGTTGGACAGTTTAACAGGAAAGGAAAAGCTGTGCATGCACACGAAGCAGAACAATTCACTTCTTCCCATGGGCAGGCAGGTGCTCAGCCATATCCAGGAGAGCAGGGCCCTACAAGTAACAGTAACTTGGGAAGACAATCACTCCAAATGTCCTCCCCTTCCTCCTTCTTTCACCCACTTTATATACAGAGCATGACATCATATGGTCTGGAATATTCCTTTGGTCAGTTGGGGTCATCTATCCCATTTGTGTCTCCTCTCATCTGCCCAAGCACTCCTAGTGTCTTCCCCAGCATGGCGGTGCAAAAAGCAGAAAAGGCCTTGGCTCTGTGGAAGCCCTGCTCAGCAATAACAGAAACTCTCTGTATTATCAACCCCGTGTTCAGCACAAATCCAAGACACAGCCCCACACCAGCACTAGGAAGGAAATTAACTCTACCCCAGTCAAACTCACTGCCTGCAAAGTTTTATTCAAGTTGTAATTTTAATGTTTTGTGTGGGTTGACATTGGTTGGTAGCCAGACACCTAGATAGCTACTGTGTCACTCATTCTCAACAGGACGGGGAGAATTTAACACTAAGAAACTCCTGGGTCAAGGTTCAAACAGGGAGATCACTTAGCAGTTACCATCATGGTCAAAACAGATTCAGGCTTGTGATTATTAATTTAACTTATTGTCAATGAAAAATAAAGTTGAATGGTGAAAACCAGACGAACTAAAATGCTTTCCCCTACATCCCCCCTCCCTTTTTCCAGGCTCAATTTTACTCCTTCATCTCCAACTCCTCTACCTCCTTGCCCCGGAGCAAGAAGGAGCAGAGGGATGGGGGATGTGGGGCTGCGGTCAGCCCATAGCAGCTCTTCTCTGCAGTTCCTTCCTCCTCACACTTTTCCCAGGTGTTTCCCTGGGGCCTTCCCACGAGCTCTGACAGGGTCCCTGCAGGGGCCGCAGGGCCATCCGTTCCGGGTCTCTCCCGCCTCCGTCCCCGCTCCCGCTGTCCCCGCTCCCGCTGTCCCCTCAGGCTCGCAGGGCTGTTTCCCGCACGGTTCCCCCGCTCAGCCCTGGCTGCCGGGCAGCGTTTTGCCCTCCCTTGGCCAGGCTTTTTCCGGGGCTCTCGCCCGCCCGCCCGTGGCTGAGGGGCTCAGCCGTGCCCTGCGCTGGGGCCGCTGCAGCCGCTGGCACCGCCTGGGCCCGGCCCGGGCAGCCCCGGCACTGCCCCAGCGCCAGCACCTTGAGTAAGTAACAGTCGGTATTTAAAAAATTAAATTCCATGAGAAAACAGATGGTGAGTAAAAGCCCCCAGCTCTCTAATGTTTTCTTTGTGCTGTCTGTATCATACAAAGAGCTGGAGAAAGAGAAAACAAGCCTTCATCTGACTTGTTCGGAGTACTATAATGTCATTTTTGTGATTATAGACATGCCTGGGATCAAGAGAAGTGCTAGAGTCAAAATGGCAATTCTTTAATAAAATATTTTACCTTTTCTTCATTTGATACCGTTTTCAAATTGCTAAAACATAACTGCAGACTGTTTGGATGTTGAAGTCAGAAGATGATATGTAGTATAAAATACGCAAATAAAATTAATTATTTCAATGATTTTTTGGTTCAAGAATCCAGACACAAATCACCAAGGCTCACTTTGAACTATATCTGATCTTTGCAAGTCCACAGAATCACAGGAAGGTTGGGGTTAGAAGGCTTCACAGGAGAACCCCTGTTGCAGCTCTCCTGGGCAAAGCAGAGTGACCTAGAGTAGGTGTCTCTTGTGGGGTATTTAATATCTCCAAGGACAGAGACAGCTGGTCTCTGGGCAGCCTGTTTCAGTGTTTGACATCCTTCCTGCTAAGATATTCATACACATTGATGAGGTCCCCCCAAGTCTTCCAACCAAAAGGTTCCAGTCATTTCTCAGATGACTGATGCTCCAAACCCTTTTAATCATCATGGACCTTCCTTGGACTCACTCAGGTATGACCATGTCTCTCTTGCACAGAGGAAGCCAGAACTGCTGGTCTGATCAGTGCTGAGTAGACAAGAAGGATCACCTCCGTCCACCTTCTTGTGACACTTGTCTTCCTAATGAAGCTCAGAATGCTGTTGGCCTTCTTTTATGTAAGAACACATTTCTAGTAAATGGTCCATGGTGACCCCAAGTCCTTTTCAGAGTTGCTTTCCTGCCATAGGGTTATTCATCCTTGGTGTAGGACTTTGCTTTTCATGTTGTTGAACCTGACAAGGCTCCCATCTACTCATTTTTTCAGCCTGACCATGTCCTTCTGAATAGTAGCATAAACATGTGGTATTATCAACCACTCCTCCCAGTTTTGTCTTCTCTGCAGATTTTCTGAGTACCCACTGTCCCAACATCCTGGTTGCTAAAGAAGATTTAAGCAGTATTTGCCCCAATATCAACCCCTGAAACACATCACTAGTGCCCAGCCTCCAGCTGGACTTTTTGCCACTGCTCACAAACATTAGAGATTGATAGTTGAGCTAGATTTTGTTCCACCTCCAGCTATCCAGTTATCTAGTCTGCTCTTTATTAGGTTGTTAATGAGGATGTTTAGGTTTTACAATATTATTCCGAAGTTATTAATCTGATACCTTCATATTTTTCCCTGCGAAACCAAAATTAATTCAACTGGTACTTACATCAGTTAAATAAATGTTATTATGCTGATCTTACATAAAAACAATCCCCCTATTGCGAAGCTTAAGGCACTGTAGTAGTTCATAAAAACCATAACTAAAGTGGAATAAATGTGTAATAAAAAAATCTACTTCATTAAAATGTCAACGGTTTAGTTACATTTATAGATATGAAATATAAAATGTGTGGCATGCAATATGTAATATATATTTCATTATATAAATATATATAGCTTTTATATAATATACTATATATATTTCATATATATATATATTTTTAAAGCCTCCAATGTAAATATCAATGTGAAAACTGGTGAAAAGGAAATACCAAGTCACAAGCAAAATCACTGTGGCTTGGGCCTGTCACCCACATAATGTATTCAATCAATTACAGGATTCCTTTCTATTTCTTTTCTGAAGTTCTTTCACCTGTACTGCCACTGAATAACTCAAAATTGTGTGAGTAAATCTGAGTGAGATACATAGTCCACAGTAGAGCATCTACACCAGGATGAGCCATACTAGGGGCCCAGTCCAAAACTCAGTGCAATCAGCAGAGGGATCCCTGAAAATTTTGAATTGGACTCTTTTGAAGTATTTGGTCTGTAATATGTGATGTCATGTTTTGATGTCAGAGGAGAAATTAGTTTTTCCTTTGAACATTTTCTTCTTTCACTGTAGGTTGTACCACAAGGCATTTTGCATTTGGGGCAGGGATTGACTTTAGCAGTTTTGTTTGTATAGGATACACAATTTTCCATAGAACTCCAATATCTTTACAGCAGAAGAAAATTACACAACTGCTTAGAACTATGTGAAACTCAACACTTTCTATCCAGACTATAGCACCAAATCTTTAATCTAGTTAAATACACAACCATGAGATTTTCTTAGTATTTGAAGTTCCTGGTTTAACGTAAATAAATAATAGATAAATATATATAGATATATATATAGATAGATAGATAGATATATCCCAAATCCAAATGAACAAAGATCTATGAATTTCCCATGGTTTTCTTACACAAACCACACACATATATAATTTCCTAAACTGAAAATCAGTTCTTTAGGCATATTGTTAGATAAATCTAGCCCACATTTGAGATTAGTTTTATTGCTGGGTTTGTTCTACAACTGACTGTAGGACACTCCTGCTTTGGCATTTCTGTATCTAATTTTCCAACATCAAGAAACTTTACAGGCATTACTGGTAGTACACTAGATCAAACAGACAATGTTCACTAGTGCAGGATAAAAAACTATGTTCACCAAGTGCTAACCTAGGAAATTTAATGCTTGTCAAACTCATGGCATTAAAAAAAGCAATGTACTTCTAATCATATTTGATTCCAAAAATTGCTATTTCCTGCTGATTCTTCTAGATACTTTCTGATTTCTCATTTTCTTTTTAAGAGTATGGAGTGTAAAAGCTTTAATATCAGTTTTCTTGGAAGATCTCTTACCTTCATTTTCCCCAAAATCTCTATTTTGTCCCTGCCAAATCGGTATCACTACTAACATTTCAAAAACAGATTTAGTGTCACTACTGTGCATCTTGATCCATTTAATTTTTCCACTAACTGCAATAATAATGGATTAAGTGTAGTATTTTATGCTTTTTATGTTCCAAACCAAAATTGTTTTCTGTGCATGTTTTGGCAGGAGTAGAGACATTAGATGTGGCATCTGCCAAGGAGTTAATAAGATTTGAACTCAATTTTTATGTGGTTCTAATGGTTTGATGCCTTGATACTTCTAGGGGTGTCTTGTACTATGAAAATATTTGCTAATTTACTTTGAAGCCTCATTAGATTTACTGGTTCACTGCCATGATCTGGAGGAATTTGCTCAGGTGTTAATTTCATTTTGGCTCCTGTCTTTTTTAGTTGCATAGTCAAACTACATTTTAGAGATGCACTTTCTGAATGAACAAAAAACCACCAAAATTAGATAGAAATCAACACAAGTAGCAAGACTAGTAAGAATTTTTGTGCACATAAGCATGGTTCAGCATTTCAATGGTATTTCAAATTAAAATGTGTGAAAATGATAAAAAGAAAAAGTTTGACATGAATGTTAACAAGAAAAAGTCATTAAAATAATAAATTCATAAAAATATTTAGTTCACTTCTGAAGAGAAAAAAAGTTTTACCTGAACAGTTACTTAAAAATAGAGAAGTTGATTTGAAGCTTAAAAGGAAAGTATAATTCTAAAAAAGAGAGCTTTCTCCTTCCTAAAGCCAGATTCACTGAGGTGCTTAATCCTTTGCATCATTTTCCGTTCATGATTAGTTCTGCTGTAGTTTAATGATTGCAGAATTATATGACTGAAGTTTAAACGCAGAATTATATGACTGAAGTTTAAACACAGAATTATGTGTATTTTTGGTGAATATAAATCCATCTTTCTGGGGTTTATTTTAAAATAATACCCAAGTAAGACTTTAATCTTACTCTTCTTTGACATTAAATTAGGAAGTTTTTAATAAGGTTTTTCCCTAGAATTTCTGCCGGGAAATTTAGGACACCCTAAAATATATTCTATTTTCTCATGAAATACCAAATCCATCTGTCTTCCTGGCACTGTGATGTATAATTTTTTTCTCTAACATAAAGTTAATAAGTAAATAGAGTGTGCAAACACTAAAAATAATTCATAGGATTGGTAGAGAACTACTTTTCATAAACGGAAGTGTATTTCAAATGAATTTTCTTAAACCATTCTAAACAAATAACTAGAAGAAACATGACAGTTAGGAAATATTTTTCAACAAAATATTCCATAGTAAGAAGAAAAATACATCATCTTTCACCATATTTTCTTTATAGTTTTTTTGCAAACATCTTGATATAGGGCTTACAACATAATCTTTCTTAATTTTAAACAGGAAACTAAGTTAATAGTGAAATTTCTTACAATCTTTCTTTATATTTAAGAGTATGACTTAGACATTAAAAGCATATTTTCTTTTTTAACAGAAACCCTGATTCTTCATGCTCTAATTATTTTAATGAAGATTTTCCCATTACTACCTGGCTTGCATTTTTATTTTTCATTTTCAATCACTTTATCTCGCAACAGAGATTTCTTATCTGTTGTTGCACTCATACAAACTAATAAACTTGTTCATTCGTAGCCTTTAGATTGATTTTTTTTCTCTGCTGATTTTTTATAAAGGAAAGGACTATACAGATATGGGTTAGACAGATGCAGCTGAAAGTTTCTGAGCCTTGGCTGTTTGTATTTTCTAGGCAAAGCCTAGAAATACACTAAGGCTGCACAGCAAAAAGCACAAAGATAAGAAACTTCCTTTAAAATTTACATACCCCACCAAAAAAGTCACAGTGGCTTTATCTTTAAAAGGTATGAAATGATAAAAAGTGGGACAAATCAAGAGTCCTGTTTCCATCACAGTTTATAAATTTCACATCAAACAATCAAAAGATAGAAGTCATAGGGAAAGTAGTTCTGTGTTTCTCACTTCCTTAATAGAAGTTAAACTTGAAAATAGGAAATACGGCTTTGAACCTTCTCAGGCTGAAAACAGGCTAGATGTTGCACATCCAGCTTCCTGAGGGTGTTGGAAACCTCTGAATTTTTATCTAAAATGTAGGTGCCATGAACATTGACAGAATGGTTCTTTGAGCAGCCATATTTTGAAACAGATAAAAAATCTAGCTCAAGCTCTGTTCCATTCCTTGAAATCCTAAATTAAAAAAATTGTGTCTGCTCAATCCTGATTTAGGCATCTAAGAGAATTTCCTGTCAACTTGTCGCTGTTGCACGTGGGGACGGCGAAGAACGACATGCACTCAGGTCAGAGAAGATAGTCAAAGCCGACCCTTTAATGCCAAAACCCCATCTTTTTATAGCATGGATCGCAAAAGAGAAATTACACGATTGGCCCATTGGTCAACCACCTACCAAGGTGACAGGTTAAGAGGTATAACCACCCTTTTCAAAATATTATTCCCAGTAAACGAAAGCAATTCCACTACATTCTTGCAGCCTTGCACCTGCAAATGTTTACCAACTAGCAAACTGTCAGACAGATAGCTTGTGTGAGAATGAAGACTTTAACATGAGACAGTAAAAAGGGGAGAATTTTTCTCTGCTAGCTTTCTCAGCATCTACATTAACTATCTGGCTGCTTTCTTCAGTGGTTTTGAGACTGTTCTTTACATACCCTGTACTGTAAACCCATGAATGTAGCTTCAGGTTTTGCATTATTCTTCATGGACTGAGCAGGTAGTTAAACATCTGCAAGTGCCTAAATCTTTTTTTGGCTGTAATTGCTGAGGGCCTTTTGAGGATGTCATTTTGTAGCAAAAAAATTTGTTTGATTGTATCCCCTGGACACAAGGAAATTTTCTCCAAAATTCCAGTCTCTTTCAGTATTGCATGGAAATATTCTTCTATTAGATAAAAGGTTTGAGTCATTTACTGAGATGCTGTTGCTTCATTGCCACCACTTCAACCCACCCCACCCCAGCATAATATGTCACTTATGGTAAAATCTTCCTAAGGTCAAAGTGTAGAACCATAATAGTCACTAGACTATTTCTTTCAATCAAATAAATTTCCTCCTCCTTGAAAACAATATACAAACATAAAAATCCTTTAATGTCATCTTCTTCTGAAAGCATCTCAGGCTTTTCATCCTTGAAAAATGTCCTGTAAGCAGCTTCTCTGTGTCTAGTAAGGGGCCAGCAAGAGCACTTCCAAGACATGCACTCCACAGAATCCATAAGTATTCAGACCCCCTTTGAAGATTATGTCAATGCTGAACATGAACACAAAGCCCAGGCTAATATTTTTTTTGTTATCCCAAACTGGGGAATTTTTAATGACAAAATCACTGTGATGCCTGGTGCTTGGATTAATGAAATGCTGATGACTAAGAGTCTAAATAGCCAAAGTGCTTTCTGTTCTATCCACTAGTGTTCCACTTCTGTTGTTAAAAGATTAGTTTATCCTTTTTGCTGTACAGCTATGCTTGTAGTTTCAAGCTTATGTTGGAAAACATTCCTTTTTTAAAAATTACATTGGTGGGAAGTGGGAGTAGAATCACAAATCAAAAATACTTATTATTCATTTATTTACTATACATGTTCTCTTCAAAAGATGTTGACTTTATTATAGAAGTAAAAAATCCATTTCTCCAGGTAAAGAATGCCTATGGAGATGTTACAACACAGCTGATGGGAGACAAACCTGGACAAGTTCAAATCCTGCTAGCAGCAAGATTAGGAGAATGTGTAGTATGGACTAGCAAGTTTACCAGCTATTCATGAGTTCTCTGTTATGTCCATAGTGCTACAAAGTACTTTAGCTAACTAGCTGAATGATAACCTGTTTTCACCTATACAACTCCGTCGGCGCAGTAAGGGAACAGTCTGATTTATTCTGTAGGGATGTTTCTGTTTTGAGACCTACAAAGCTGTCAAAATGGAAACATCCTCACAGAATAAATCAGCTTTAATGTTGATGTGCTAATTAGCTGCCTACTAATAACTTCTGTGACTTCTAATTCATGCTTTCTAATAGGCACTATTATTCCACTACTATAGAAATCTAGATGAATATTATAAAATGAAATAAAATTTTTAAAAAGACACTAATCAGATTCTCATTTTAGTCTGATTTTTAGGGCTAATGTTACTTAATTGGGCTCATTCTCAATTAATATTTCTACAAGTGGTACAAGGTGGTCTTAGAAGAAGAAAAATATTTCAAAGGAAGGATATTTTTAGGAAATGTTGCAGACCCTGGCTAAATGTGAGACCCTGACAGTGTAAGCTGTTCTATGCAGGCAATTTCTAGTTTCCAGAATAGCTGCAGTGAATCATCCAGGTCTTACAACAATCAGATTCTTTTGTAGAGTTAAGATCTACAGACAGATCTTATCATTCCTGATAATTCCAGTCATGCAGATTTTGAAAGGTGTACTAATCCAAACAGAGACATTCCATATAACCTCTAAGTCCAGCTAGAAACATAAAAGAGATATAATAGTAAACACAAAACATAGTAGGTGACCATTCTTTAAAAGCACTGTATCAGAGAAAACTGCATAGGAATTGATAGCCAATGGACATATACTTCCCTAGGTATGGGAAATGAAGTGTGAGGCAAGAGCATTTATCACTTTAAACTTAAAATGCAGTATGTTTGGTAATTTCACTGTTCTAAGCATGTAGTACGAGCTGATTTCTGAACATTTTAGTGCAAGTACAATTTCAGTAGATGTTGAATGTTAAGCTACTTAATATAGAATTAGACATTTATTACATGCATATTCAGTGCCTAGTGGAATGTGGCCATCTGTAAAAGTGTCTTGGCCAAAGTCAGTAGATTTCATCAGTGATTCTTTGGGCTTGAGAGGCTATAAGCATAAAGGAAATTAAAAGGATAAAAAACCCCAAGAAGTACTGGAATTGAAAATAAAAAAATGCAAGTGATATTGAAATGCCAACAAAAAAATTAAAGATTGATGTTACCATTATTTTGAGCAATTGTTATTATGGTCACTTAAAGGGGTACTTCTCTTTATTTTTAATAGTTAAATATGGTTTGTTTCTTAGAGATTTTTAAAAAAACCTCTGACAGGTATCTAATTCCCATTCAATTCACTAAAGTTTGGTGAATTCATTTCAAGTAATGTAAGTTACCCTGGTAATCCATGACCTGTTCAATACAAGCTAAAATAACCTCCTGATCTTTCCTGACGTTCCAATCCAGCAGTCCTTGCTGGGCATAATGGGAATAAAACACCATTTTGTCGAACCTCACTTCTGTCATTTTCATGCACAATTTCTGTGACAGAGACATCATTCTATGAAGTAAACACTCCTAAGTCATAATGCGAGCATTGTTTTTCCTTCTTCAAAAGCAGTGCAAACAGAGAAGCAACAACAAGATGTACAAAAAATGAATTTTGATTTTGTTGGTGTGCCTTCTTCAACTTGTGTTCTTGTTGGTATAATGGACTTCCGAGCCTGTGTTGGAATCTGATTGTATTATTAAGTGGTTTTTGAAAAACAGAAATGCCAAAAAATGTTACGTACTTCTTTGCTCATAGGCATTCCTGAGAATCGAATTCCAAAAACCACTGCACACAACACCTGGCAGGTGTATTCTAGTATTTTTATAGGGAATAATGAAGATTTGTTTCACTTTCATGAAACAGATTGTTAGCTGGGTTTCTGAGAAGGGATACAAGTTTAAACTTTGTTTTGTACAAAATGGGACACAGAACAAATTGTTCTCAGGTTTATTTGCGATTTACTTTCTTTTTCCTGTTAGACAGTTATTCACTCTATTAAATACTCTGCATTTTTCTCTCTGTTCTTTTTTTATGTTGTGAGTTTTGCTCAAGGGGTTTAGGGGTGTTTTTGTGGTTTGTTTTCTTTTTGAGGTTTTTTGTGTGTTTTTTTCTCTTTATCTTCTTTAACTCCCACACTTCTCAATTTGTGTCCCAGCAAACATTATTTTTGGCTACCAATGTTCTTTTCTAACTATTCATATACTTCTAATGGATAACTCCTTCTCCTCTTCATTTAGGTTTCTGCATTTATAGATTGTCTTGTATTTGAAGTCTTGTCACAATTTTCTCTCAAACAATTTTACTCTCTTTCACATTTGAATATTTTAGGTCTTTTAAGATGTTTTCTCCAATGTTTTCTTCTTGACATATTTTTGTTTAAGGTACTATTAAAATGTATTTGTTGTATCTGCGTGGTTTGGACAAACTTTAACTTTTCTATTAATTGATGTATCTCAGTATTCAGAAAAGTAAGATAATTAAGAAGACACAGATATGATGGAAGAGAGTAGGAAATTCACTTACTGTAAAATTTATTTTCTGTAAGGATGAGTCATCTTCCTGTAACAAATGCTGTAGGAATACACTTGCAGTGACTAATTTTTAATTGTGTATTGAATTTTCGTATTTTACCTCACCCTCCTATTTTTTAATTTATGAAAGTGATAGTATTTTTTTCAACAGGTTTCCCTATGAAAGTTATTACTTTCTAAAATTTTTAGAACAGTTTGCTCCTTAGAAGGGATTTTGACAAGCCATGTTCTTTAAAATTACTTCTAGATTTCTACTATGTCCACACGCTGTATACTGGGCTGCTTTTTTTGACCTGAGAATTTTGAAGACTGAATCTTTTGGACATGGCAAGATGTAAAGAATATGTTGTGTTTAATTACAGATGTTACAAAAAAGGAAAACCTTCCTAAATTATGAGAGGTTTGTATTGCACGGACAGAAGGTAATTAAACCTAACATAGCTTCCACTTACTTATTCATTAACTCTTTTCTTAAATTTTCACTTGGGAAGGACTTTTAACTTGCTGGGTTTGTGGAATTAAAACCCATCAGCTACAGCCAAACAATAGCCTTCCTCAGGAAATGAGATCTACAGCATTACAGCTGTGTATCTCTTCTATACAGAATACTGTTGTTCACACCAAATGCTCAGATTTTTACTGGGAGAATAATGATTACTTATTTTACTTTCATTGGGACCAAAAATTAGGGTCAAGGGTCTATATTTTGATCCTTTGGCTTATCTTTGTAAAGTGTAAGATGACTACTAATTAACTTAGTTATGATTCAGGTGCAAATTACTTCCAGAATTTATTTGAAAATTAATTTTCCAAGATAGCCATTTCTGAAAATCTGAGGAGGTGATTATATTAATATTTTGGCATTTAAATATCTTTGCAAAGGCAGTGTTCAGACACATGCTTAGAAGTTATGCTCAAATTTATTTATGTCTTTGGTGATTAATGTGTATTTAAATGCTTTGCTGAATATTGATTTTAGCATGTACTAAACTGCTTGGTTGAACTGGGGTCAATTTGAAGGGTTTTAGCTGTATGCTAAATTGAGTGGGCTTATTAATTTAGCTTCTGCACTTAAAAAGGTGAAAAATTGCAGCTGCTACCTACATGTAGGTGCAGAGAAATTTCATTTGTATTGCTAATGATGTTGGTAAATAAATTTAAAAAAACCTCTGTAACTTTATATGTAGAGTTTTTTACCCTGATTTCCCCAGGAACACGCTAAGGAATAAAGTATCCAAACTCACAGTAAGACTATTTATGAGAAACACTGGAAAATATTGTGTTGGAAGAAAAACATTCTCATCTCAGTGAAACTTCCATTTCTCAGTCTACAAAACATGTGAATTAACTCACATTCAAGTGGTCTATCAGCATTGACATACATTGATATGAGTTTGAATGTAAGTATCTACTGTTGATCATTCTTGGTTGTTTTGGGGGATTTTTTTAGTTCAGCAATTTCTTTTCTTGGCATAGACCATGCTATGCATTTTTTGTATACATATTGAAAAACCTTTTTGAAATTATTAACTGGTTGTAAGTTTTTTGAAATTACCTTTACAATAAAAGATGTCTTTATTATTCAACATTAACATTGTGAGTAGCAAAAAGTTGGCAATATTGCATGCCTCTTGCGTCCCAGAATCATAATTATGGTGTAATGTAGAAAGATTGCCATTTAGATGGTCAGACAATAAAGGTCCTTTTGTTTGTAATACAAAAGCTTAATTCTGGTTGTATTTAAAAGAAAAATTATTCAGAAGTTGTGTGTTCTTACTGGCTTTTCTGAATAGATGTTAATCATACTGTTATTTAAGGCAACTCATTATTTTCTCAAAAAGGTAGTATCTGTATTTTTGTAATTGACAAAAAATAACAGACAATAAACACATTATTTGGTATCTTTTCAGAGCTAGATATACATGCAACTGAAGTTTTTAATAAACAATGGAATAAACAAAAAGAGCTGAAACATCCCAACCAAAGCATAAGAATAGTAATAATGTTGCTCGTCA